>NC_092240.1:4755000-4915000 GCF_036320965.1 Panulirus ornatus
ACTGAACACAGGAGGTTACTGTAGCTGTATAGCCAAGCTGGGGGGGGGGGGGATTTTGAAAGCCTACGTATATGTATATGATATTCGTCTGTGGATGGTAAAGAACTGGAAAGCGTATTTACATCCGGCACACAGATACGTTCGGTGAAAATTCATTTGCGATCACCACCACGTCGTCACATATACACATCTGAAGTTTATATATGTGTAACAACGTCACATAATGATGATAATGGCCACTCAGTTTTAGTGTGTGGGTGGGATGGACACTAGGGAAGTGTCTGTTGTCTGGAGAGGTTAACTCAGTCTACCATGGATGTGTTCACGTTTCCTCCCACCCTCACCATCCTGGAGTCTACACAAGCCATGGTTTACCTCCACTCAGAGACCAAACCAAGGACCTTATATATATATATATATATATATATATATATATATATAGTACTCAATCACAAACACACGTGAAGCACTGATACGGGGAAACGCAACTGGAAATATAAACACAGAACCTCCAAGCTTTCGACTGTATTAAAGCCATTTTCAAGGATGAAAAGAGCTTCTGTGTTTGTTTTTCCAGCGAGATCACACACACACACACACACACACACACACACACACACATACACACACACACACACACACACACACACACGCACACACACACACACACACACACACACACACACACATATCATACTTAGTCGCTGTCCCTCGCGTTAGCGCAAGAAAACAGGCGAAAGAATGGCCCAACCCACCCACATACACATGCATATACATAAACGCCCACACACGCACATATACACACCTATACATTTTAATGTATACATACACAGACATATACATATGTACACATGTACATATTCATACTTGCTGTTTTCATCCATTCGCGTCGCCACCCCGCCACACATGAAAAAACACCCCCATCCCCCCGCGCGCGCGCGAGGTAGCACTAGGAAAAGACAGCAAAGGCCACATTCGTTCACACTCAGTCTCTAGCTGTCATGTGTAATGCACCGAAACCACAGCTCCCTTTCCACATCCAGGCCCCACAAAACTTTCCATGGTTTACCCCAGACGCTTCACATGCCCCGGTTCAATCTGTTGACAGCGCGTCGACCGCGGTATATATATATATATATATATATATATATATATATATATATATATATATATATATATATATATATATATATATTATAGTGTGGGAATATTCCACCGTAAGAGGAAGATACATTCAGAAATGTTGCCGAAATACGATAGTCCGAAAATGGAGGTGTAAAAAGCTGGAAACAACCACACGATATCTTCAGTTACATGAGTTAAAGTTAAGTTTTTTTTTATTTAAAAAGTTTCCAGAATAACTAATTTAGAAAACGCAGTGTTTCATTCCAAAGATGAATTCCCAAAAATGTGTGTGTGTGTGTGTGTGTGTGTGTAGACTGAGGAACGTAAGGTCTGATTATTACAGATGTGGGTTTAGAATGTTCGAGATATGTAGGGTAATGTACAGTGTTGCCGTGTGTTGTAACGTGGGTAAGGTACAGTGTGCCATGTGTTGTAACGTGGGTAAGGTACAGTGTGCCGTGTGTTGTAGCGTGGGTAATGTACAGTGTGCCGTGTGTTGTAACGTGGGTAATGTACAGTGCTGCCTTGTGTTGTAACGTGGGTAATGTACAGTGCTGCTGTGTGTTGTAACGTGGGTAAGGTACAGTGCTGCCGTGTGTTGTAACGTGGGTAAGGTACAGTGTACCGTGTGTTGTAACGTGGGTAAAGTACAGTGTGCCGTGTGTTGTAACGTGGGTAAGGTACAGTGTGCCGTGTGTTGTAACGTGGGTAAGGTACAGTGCTGCCATGTGTTGTAACGTGGGGAAGGTACAGTGTGCCGTGTGTTGTAACGTGGGTAAGGTACATTGCTGCCGTGTGTTGTAACGTGGGCAAGGTACATTGCTGCCGTGTGTTGTAACGTGGGTAAGGTACACTGCTGCCGTGTGTTGTAACGTGGGTAAGGTACATTGCTGCCGTGTGTTGTGATGTGGATCTCAATATTCGTGGTGTTGCCGCAGAACTGTTGTTGTGAAAGATTATAACCAGTGGTTGTGGTGAGTTGCTGGGTTAAAAAGGAAGAAATCGTGCAATAAGCTGGTTTCACCTGGTGGTAGAGGAGAGACATACAGACAGTAACGTCACATATGTCATGTATAAAGATATATGAACACATATTATACACTGAGGAATACTAGATGGTATGTTACGTGCATAACTTGCCTTGGTATTTTTCCAGCGTGGTCACGCAGCAGATATTCCGGGCTACAGTTTCTGTAATAATGGCCGAGTTACGAAATGTGGCACACCTAATCCGGAGACTTAGTGCAGCGCTGACGCGTGTGTGTGTGTGTGTGTGTGTGTGTGTGTGTGTGTGTGTGTGATCCCGCGCTGTGGTATACACAAGGGTTGCACCTAAATTAAGCGCACATTTCAAGGTTAGGATTTATCATACAGTGATCGCAGTGTGTGTGTGTGTGTGTGTGTGTGTGTGTGTGTGTTTGTATGTGTGTGTGTGTGTGTGTCAGGTGGTGGTGGTGCTGCATTACATTATAACTGGTGGGAGTGATGGAAGACGTCCTTCTGACGCCCTTACCCTAACACCGAAGCAGCGTTGCCTCTCCCGCCCACTCGCTCCATCACCCGGCTCTCCTACAACGCCAGGGCTGCTCTGCGCTCAGTAGCAGGGTCAGGCTGGATTCCTCCGAAACAAAGAGTTAGGTCAAAACGAGTCGGTGGCTTGAATCGCGTTTACCCACGTCCTGACTAACGAGACGTAGTTAAGTGAAGTAAGGGTTGTGGGTCGGGTACGTTCATATGTCATTTCTTATCGCAGTTTCTTCCCGTCGCGGTGGACACAGCGGCAGCACCGGGAACGGTGGTGAGGCGGGGGTGTGGGAGGACTGCAGAGAGAGAGAGAGAGAGAGAGAGAGAGAGAGAGAGAGAGAGAGAGAGAGAGAGAAGAGGGTGGATGGGTGAGGGAGTTGCGAGGGTAGAACGTAGCGGGGGTGGATGCTGGTGGTGTTGGTGATGGTGGCTACTTAGGTTGGTGGTGAGCCACGCCTGTAGGGGCTTTCTCGAGGGTGAGGCCAACATCCTCTCCCCCGTCCAACCTCGGAGGGAGGAGTGGGAGGAGGGGTGGTATGTCAACGCCCCGGCCAGCATCCCCGCCCAACCTTGGGGAGTAAGGAGGTCACCACCTCCTCCCCTAGTGCGCCCACCCATGGGATAGTATCCGTGATGGGACAGGAGGGAGAGTGTAATCACGGCTGACCTTCATAGCTACCGAGCACACACACACACACACACACACACACACACACACACACACACACTCGCCCGAGCCTAACTAGGGTGTGGGAGACGTGTGTGGTAAACACCACACCACCATCACCACCTCTGGCCGCTTCCTTTAGCGGAATAGTCCAGTTCAAGGAACGTAGGTTCCGGTATGGCAAAATATAGTTATTGAACCAGCCATTGTGTCGTGATGGAAGACACCGGTACAGCATATGCAAAGCGGGGCACCTTCTGCAGCGTCGCGGCTCCTGCAGCAGCTGCTGCTGCTTGTGCTGGAGGGAAACGTTGGGCTGTTTGTATCCCCGTGCCGTCCTGTGTCATGAGAGGGGAACAACTGGAGGTGATTAAGTCGCTGGATGTGAGGGGTAGTTAGAGCTCATTTACTCCCCGCACTTGGGCCCGGCGCCGCCACACTGCTTGCCTGAAGCAGGATGCGTGCTTTTGATGCTGCCTCAGAGCGCTGCTCCTGCCCTGCTGATGGTAGGCGAGAAATGGTGGTGTAAAGAGAGATGAACGTTATACTTGTCTCGTACGTCACAATATTTACATATGCAGATTTGCGTTAGGCTTGCTCTGGTTTCATGAGTTAGGAGGGTTTCTGGTCGTGGGAATTTTGCTTTTAGGAACACGTATTCATGGGAAAGTGGGAGTCGCTTGGTTTGGGCTTGTTTGTGTCCGGGTTGTGCTTGCGTTCACTCACTGAATCATGGTCATTAGGCAGTTCTTGACTGGAGGCACTCGCCGTTAATGCTGGTGTTTCATAAACAGCCCCGTTGGCCACTCATGGCCCCGGGTGGCCACGCCCCCGCATGGCCACGCCCCAGGCATGACGTGGGTGGCTCCCAATCACTCCCTTCCCCCCTTCCCCCCGACGCCGCCACTGCAAGCCTCTGGGCCACCATACTCTCTGTGGTCACAACCTTTACCATCACACCTCCCGATGTGTGGTGTGAGGTGCGTGGAGGCCAGCACACTGCTCTCCGCCCCCTACCACCCTCCTCCGGGATATGGATACATCCTCCCACTTCTACCACACAAACACCTCGACACCTTCGACGAAAACTCCCGAAAGCCATTTACATATATTTGAAAGCCTTCACCTCACCCCTCGTGCGACCGCTCTCGCCTACACCACCTCCTCTTCCTCTCTCATTCACCATCCTGGCCTCAGACACCCGGCATCACCTCCCACACCCTGCACACACCAACAGAAGACGTCCCCCTGGCCTGCAGGAGACCAGGGAGGACGCGCGCCGCTGCGATCATCGTGGCCCGCGGGGCGCGAGGGGCCTCTTATAGCCTGGCACAGACTCGCACCTCCGTCAGGCTGCCGTGCGACTCCTCTCTCTCTCTCTCTCTCTCTCTCTCTCTCTCTCTCTCTCTCTCTCTCGTGAACACGATGTTTGAGGTCACCGTATGACGCGTTGTGGCTCACTCGTGGGCCGTCTCCGGGAAGCTTTGTTGGAGGAGATGCCGATCTTGGCAAGATATTCAGATGACTTGCGGGGGAGTGTTGGGTGGGGCGGTGATGGGCGTGGTGTTGTACTTGGCTACTTGCCTGGCTGCCACGCCCATCACGTCCGTCCGTTACTCCCCCCCCTCCAACCCCGCTCCGGCCGCCGCCGCCACACAAGCACGCCATCACCACACACCACAACCCCAGCCTCACCACACCATCACCCCAGCCCCACCTCATGAAACCCAGCCGTACATCACCACACACACACACACACACACACACACACACACACACACACACACACATTATTCCCAGAGAGCACTGTCAACACACTCAGCCATTATCAGGCACATCCATACCTGCTAACCACACACCACCACCGCCACCACCATTGCCAGTCCCAAAGACGCTGCATCTCGTCCCATTCACCTGGTCTGACCACATATCATTCTCCTGCAGGAACTCAACCAAACCTTCGACATACCATGTGTCATATCGTACCATATGTACCGTTATGTAGTGTAATATGTAGTGTAATATATACATAAGCAAGAAAATGAGAGTAACGATAACTAACCCACATAGCGCCATGTATGATGACTGTGTTCAGTTATTAGGATAATGTCGGGTCTTGAACCACCTTTATGAAACCGTAATTATCGCGACGACAACCACACCTTTAAGGGCTAATTACTCATAAAGGTCAGGTAACTGATCTTGTTTGTATAATGGTAAGAGGGGATGTCCCTCCCTCACCCATAAGCTGTTCATTATGGAATGATAAAAGTGGATTGCCGTCAGCGAGGGAGGGAACAGGTACGTGTGTGCTGAGGGTTCGACGGTACGAGGCCACAGGCGGTGTGGTGGTGGTAGCCTGTGCGTAGCCACACACCGCCGGAAGGTTACAGTATTGACATAATTTATCTGTCTTCATCAGGTCCCCCAGCCGCACCTTGCATCCCACCCACACACCCTCGACATGATGCGTTGACGGAAGCATCTGGTACAGAGTGGGTAGTGTGGTATGTGTGTGTGTGTGTGTGTGTGTGTGTGTGTGTCTTTGTTTTGATAGGCGTGCATGTGTGGGATTTTTAATACGTTTTTTTCATTTCATTTTAGCGAGAGGTTCATCTTTTCTCACTCACACCGACCTTGCAAGGAACCACTGGTGTTGTTGACCTTTGTTAGTATCCCACCTCTCTCTCTCTCTCTCTCTCTCTCTCTCTCTCTCTCTCTCTCTCTCTCTCTCTCTCTCTCTCTCTCTCTCTCTCTCTTTCGTCTTCAATCATGGGAAGCTATTGTGTGTACTAGCAGGTAATTAAGTACTGTTTCTATCTATCTATCCGTGTCTGTCTTTATATATATGTCTACCCATCCATCCATATATTTATGTCTATCTATCTGTCTTCTCTCTCTCGCTCTGTCTTTCTGTCTATGTCTGTTTGTCCGTCTGTTCGTCTGTCTATCTCTTCCTCCCTCCCAGTGATTTTATTCGGTAGGAACTGGGTCCATCTGCAGCCAGCGAGCCGGTGGCCTCCTCCTCCACCTCCTCCTCCTCCTCCTCCTCCTCCTCCTCCTCCTCCTCCAGTGCTTGGCCACACGACCCAGATCTGATCAGGGAGGTTAAGCTGAGTTGAGCGGTCGGTCCCCCCCGAGTGCAAGGGCTGAAGTTCTGTCAGCGAAGTTCGTGAGGAGCCGGGTGGTGATGAAGTTTACCCCCGCTGTAGACCAACCAGCCATTACTTTCCCCTTGGTTTACTTCTGTGTAGACCAGACTGTCTTTATTACCCTCTCCCACGGGTTTACCTGTCCTATGTAGACCAGGTCGTCGCTGCCGTTGCGCTCCGCAGGGTGTAGCTGGCTCCCGCACACTGCTCGAGCTCCGGTCATTATTAATGTACATCTTCGAGCAGCAGTGATGGGCCCAGGCGCGAGCCCTGAGGCACGCCGCTGGTGGACCCCAGCACAGGCAGACACCTGGCGATTTTGAAACGACAGTTGTGGCTGCGACAGGAGCGGGAAGCCCCCATGATTGTGTCGCCACAAGAGTCGTTATTCGTAACACTCAAAGTTTCCCCTTGTCTAGCGTTACACGCTTGCCCTGGCCAGCGGTAGTATTTTATAGGTACTCGTAGGTAGATATGTAGGTACTCGTAGGTAGGTAGACAGGTAGGTACTGGTAGGTAGGTAGGGTAGGTACGGATATGCGCAAGACGCATATGTGCTTGGGGGAACTTGCAACTCGCCGGGTCCTGTGAACGCTGCGTTACAGCGGGAGGGGGAGGTGTGTGTGTGTGGCGTGGTGACGCGCCCATGTAATCCTCCGCTCAGCACTTGACCAAACACTCGCCGCTCGGCCGCCCGTCCTGAAGGGAACCTCTCGAACTCCTGTTGTATCAGGGACCAGAACGCTGGGCCCTGTTTGCTCTAGACTCGTCCAGCAGGTTTACTGGAGGTAAAAAAAGAAAATAAGAATATGAAATTGGTTTTGAAATGATCAGAGATGATATTGTCGATTGTCTAAGGTCCGAATGATCGACAGGTAAGGTACTTCTCTCTTCTGGCACCACTTGTCGACGGCGTTTAAGTGGTCAGGACTGATAATGATGCTGATGAAGAACATGTAAGAATATATTAGCGATGTTATGTATGTTCCTACGTTGCATTATATGATCCGGAGCGTTTTTTTTTTCTTTTTTTTCCTGCCGAAATATGGGATGGCTCAGCCTGGCCAATCCATGCAATTACCTATTTCGTATTGCTGGCGGTGAATATGTCATGCGTTGCCTCAGGCGAACACACAGTCGGCTGAGTGTGTGTTCCATTCTTGCCCCTGGATGGAGTAGGGTGATCAGGTCGCCGAAAACCGGGAAGAAAATTACAGTCCAATCATGGACGACTTGTGAATGGTATGATAACTTCCACTGAAAAAAAAGAGAAAATCTGATGATCAATCAAAATTTGATCACTTGAAAAAATTTTGGGTTTATTACTAGTCTACTCCGTTGATCATGGTAGACGCAGGAGTTGATCATGATAGACGGAGGAGTTGATCATGATAGACGGAGGAGTTGATCATGATAGACGGAGGAGTTGATCATAATAGACGGAGGAATTGATCATAATAGACGGAGGAGTTGATCATTGAGCATGATAGACGGAGGAGTTGGTCATGATAGACGGAGGAGTTGATCATTGAGCATGATAGACGGAGGAGTTGATCA
This sequence comes from Panulirus ornatus, assembly GCF_036320965.1. Taxonomy (NCBI): domain Eukaryota; kingdom Metazoa; phylum Arthropoda; class Malacostraca; order Decapoda; family Palinuridae; genus Panulirus; species Panulirus ornatus. The sequence continues at coordinate 4,763,026 of NC_092240.1, forward strand.
TAATAGACGGAGGAGTTGATCATTGAGCATGATAGACGGAGGAGTTGATCATTGAGCATGATGGACGGAGGAGTATACGGAGGCATTGTGAAGTGCTGTGTGGTGAAATACCTACAGCTTGACGAGGAAGTGTGAGTATATGGTTGGCGTGTTCTCTCATCTGTGGCAGTACTGAGGTTGCTCATCTCTGTTCAGGTGTGGATTGCTACAGTACCGTGCACGGTGGCTACGTTACGTTTGGCACCCCCTTGATGCACGACGGTACGACCTTGTGGGCAGGATGGCCTGACGCGCGACCTGAACCATGCTCAGTGTTTCGTACCGTCCTGCTGCAGAGAGGTCGTCGCGCCTCCGCCGTCGTGTTCAAGGGTCGTACTGCTGATCTTATGAAAAGATTAGGGTGTTCTTTCGTTGGCCTTGTTACGTTACTTAAAAGATATTCGCCTGCTGTACCGCTAGTGTACCGTCATGGTCGTGCGGTACGTGTACCGCGGTGTTCTCTCGGTACACAAGCCATGGAGGTACCTTGGTCTGCCCGCCTGGTGGGTGTGCATGCACTGAGCAGCCCCAAATACCGTTTTCTATTCCACCTGTAATTAATTACCCTAATAAAAAAAAGAAAAAGACACCAGCAGCCTAATGGAAAATTTACGAGTATGGCGCCTGGTACACTGTGCCAGGATGAACCATTAGGTTGACATGTTTACTCCTGATATGCGACTGTGAATCATGTTACACACAGACGGGGGTCTGCAGGGGGCTTTTGCCTCGCGTGTACTTCTGGGCCACGATCGACTGCCTTAATAAAGCTCAAGTAGGACTTTGCCATAGATGGATGAGGTGTCTGGAGCAGCGTGTGTGTGTGTGTATGTGTGTGTGTGTGTGTGTGTGTGTGTGTTACTGGACTCTGCCCGCGAGAGGTTGCACCGCGAGTGAAAAGACCCCTTTGGCGAGGCTGTATCACTGGGAGTAGCCTCGTCAAAAGACTCCTCGCTCCAAAGGAGTACACATTTCCCTGCTGTTGCAAGGGCGTGCGCCTGGGCTGCAGGAGCCTTTGTGAAGGAAACATGGGCAAGATCAGGACTCTTGCAGAAAGAGGTCCTCGGGTAAGTATAATTCTTACTTGATCGCCATTTCTCGCATCATCGAAGTAACGTCAGAAACACGGAGGAAAGCCGCATTCGCTCACATGTATTCTCTAGGTGTCATGTGCGCAGAAACCACAGCTCCTTATCCACAACCAGACCCCACAGACCTTTCCATGTTTTCCCCCCCATCCACTTAACATTCCCTGGTTCAGTCCATTGACAGCTCGTCGCCCCTTGTATACCACATCGTTCCAAGTCGCTCTATCCCGTGCCCACTTTTCATCCTCTAGGTTAAGTACTTGTAAGGTAATAATGGAACCCACGAAGAGACCCGAGAATGGGGCAGAATTGACTAAACAAAAACACACTAGAACGAGACCAGAAAATCCAAAACTGATACAAAGATGAGCGTCAAAGGGACACATAGATACAAGATCGAGGGCCAGTAATTCAGACGCTGCCTGGAACAGCGTGAAGGCCTACAGCTTTACAGTCGTTCTATTGCTGGAGAGGCCCTTCCTGCTGGCTACCACAGGTCACCAACTGCTGTGTTCGTGGGAGTGTAGAGCGTCGGGGGTTGGTCGTGGAACACGCCTGAAGGAAGTTTGACCCGGGCCTCTTGTCTGGACCGGCTGAGACAGAGGCCCCGGGAGACGTCGGGTGGAAGCCGTACCCGGCGGCCCTCTGTCTCGACAGGCAAGAGACAGAGGCCTCCTGAGTTCTCGATTTAGCGCAGACATCGATGGCCATAAGGAGTGCCCCAGGACTCTGGTCTGTGACTGTACACACGAACGAGAATTTCTCGTAACGGTCGGGAATTTATTATTTCGATTAAGAGTGAATAGATTAAAGCGTTTGCTTTGCATAAGTATTATACTATAGCGTGTTCTGCCACGGCGCTGTGAAAATAATCCGGGCATTCTCCAAGCTCCAGAATTATTATTTTTTTTTCCCGTATCTGCCGAGTATAATATTCTCCTCATGAAGTTATCTGTTTAAGAGAGGGCGCGTGCTGGCCCTATGCTCATGACAAAGAAGGCCAATTTAATCCCAGGGATTGCGTTTGCTGCATTTGAGTGCCTCTGAGACCCCCACGGACCGCCGCGCATCCCGCGAGCAAAACTGCAAATGAGGAGGAGGGTATCGCCTGTGTGGCTCCCCCTCCTCCTCCTCACTACCGTTCATTATGTCGTCTCTAGCACCGCCATGATCACCTGGTGATGTGAGGCGGGAGACTGGACCCGGGGCGGAGGCGGAGGCGGAGGTGGTGAGAGGGCCGTGGCGGGGTGAGGCAAGGTCTCGTACAACGCTGTGATGTACTGTATCGCCAGGTCACACGTGGAGTAATATTTCTTTTTTTGGAGGATAGATGATTTACGTAAATAGATAAGTAGACTCTCTCTCTCTCTCTCTCTCTCTCTCTCTCTCTCTCTCTCTCTCTCTCTCTCTCTCCAAGTTTAGTTACGTGGAGGCTACACCTTCACAATATACTTGTGTATCAGTGAAGGAATAAACATGATCGGGAGATGAGCAGTTCTGTGTTAAGAGTTTCTTCCTGGCTCTGCAGGAGGACCCATGTCATCGGGTACCCTCTCCCCTCATTACCACCACTAACTCGATATCCGACGTAGAATTTCGGGTCTGAAATTAGCAAGACTTTCCCCCCCCCCCCCTGGAGTAGCCTTGGGTGACCCTGAACCATCGGGTTGTGGTCTGAAAGGGGAGGGGTCAGATGTACTGTTTCTGAAGCCGTGTAGGGTTCTTTTTTTCGATTCAAGGGAGAATATTACTATACAGTGTTTTGGGAACCAATCCAAAAGCAGGAGGTTTTGTGCCCTTGAATGGCGGGGGGAAAGACTTGTGTCGAAGTAAAATCACATTCATTCACGGCGTTGTCAGACCTGACCCAGATACGAACGAAGGGAGACTGGCGATGGGAAGTGTTTGGGTATGACGAGGGAAGCTAGGTATTTCCGTCAAGTGTTGGCACAAAACCGTATCAGAAATCCAGTTTTTATGACCGATATCCGCGCGATTCTGTCTTTAACATCACTGAGTTCTTTCTTAGATCCTTACGTGGTGTTGTAAGGCGCTTCTCCCGGTGTGTGTGTGTGTGTGTGTGTTGTGTCCATCTGTGGGAAGGTGATGTCAACCCTCCCCCCCCCCAGGCTATACATAGAGGGGTCGCCCCTCAAGGTATCTCTCTGGCCTCTTGGCCTGCCCCGAGCACCTTGGCCTTCACTCCCTCCCATGTTACGCCTCTGGTCACTGTCATGGCTGACCGCTACCACACACACACACACACACACACACACACACACACACACAAAGGTGATGTGTACATATCTTGTAAGCTTTCTTTTCATGACCATATATTAACTTTCGGCACGTTGCTCCCTCAAGCCGTCTGTTGAGCCGGAGGGAGTGGTGGGTGGGTGGGAAGGTGCCTTCCTGCTTTACTATCCTATCATGACCGCGGATAACCTCGTCATGAACCATCGGGTCTCCTGTGATCTCTCCTTCCCATGTACAGCATATGTAAGTGGCAGCGAGGCCTCTGGGTCGTCTCCAAATATATATATATATATATATATATATATATATATATATATATATATATATATATATATATATATATATATATATATATATATGTTCCTTAATTTCTTATCAGTAGGTAATGGCGGGCTTGCGAGGGTTATTTGCCAGAAACGTCCAGCTGGAAAAGTAGTAGTGATATGATGAGTTTATTAATATCTTGAATGATAGCAAGGAGAAACGTTTGATATATCTAATAAGATTTGTGCATATGGCGCTGGGTAGGGGACAGGTTCCTCTCCTGTGATATATTGATTAAGATCTGGTGGATAGGACACAGGATGGGGGATAGGTTCCTCTCCTGTGATGTCTTCTTAAGGTTCAGGGACACGACAAATGTTCTTCTCCTGTGTTACCTCATTTGATTGAGAGAGTTAGAGATGAGGTTCCTCGCCTAGAGTTAGAGATGAGGTTCCTCGCCTAGAGTTAGAGATGAGGTTCCTCGCCTAGAGTTAGAGATGAGGTTCCTCGCCTAGAGTTAGAGGTGAGGTTCCTCGCCTAGAGTTAGAGATGAGGTTCCTCGCCTATAATACCTTTTATTTTTCTAAACCTTTGGGGACGGGACGCACATCCCTCTGTACAGAATGGGACACACGTTGTCCCACAATCATATCTTGATTAAGACACGGGGTAGGACACGGGTTCCACACTGCGATATCTTGATTAACACAGACGCCAGGAATTTTGAATATTCATAGTGGCGCGTTGTACTCTCCCAGGACTTGCCATCTGTGCCTCCATGAAGGAGGTCATCCCTGAACACACCTGCGCCTGGTGGTGCTCCTCGCCCCCCCCCCCCTCGCCCTTCCTCTCCCAGCACTCGGCCCCTCGCCCTTCCTCCCCCAGCACTCGGCCCCCTTTTCGCCCTTCCTCCCCCAGCACTCGGCCCCTTGCCCTTCCTCCCCCAGCGCTGGCCCCCCTCGCCCTTCCTTCCCAGCACTCGCCCCCTTCTCGCCCTTCCTCCCCCAGCACTCGGCCCCCTCGCCCTTCCTCACCCAGCACTCGGCCCCCTCGCCCTTCCTCCCCTGCACTCGGCCCCTCGCCCTTCCTCACCCAGCACTCGACCCCCTCGCCCTTCCTCACCCAGCACTCGGCCCCCTCGCCCTCCCTCCCCCAGCACTCGGCCCCTCGCCCTTCTTCCCCCAGCACTCGGCCCCCTCGCCCTTCCTCCCCCAGCACTCGGCCCCCTCGCCCTTCCTCCGCCAGCATTCGGCCCCTCGCCCTTCCTCACCCAGCACTCGGCCCCCTCGCCCTCCCTCCCCCAGCACTCGGCCCCTCGCCCTTCCTCCCCCAGCACTCGGCCCCCTCGCCCTTCCTCCCCCAGCACTCGGCCCCCTCGCCCTTCCTCCGCCAGCATTCGGCCCCTCGCCCTTCCTCCCCCAGCACTCGGCCTTGGAAAGTGTTCGGTGTTCAGGTCGACGTTTCCAGGGGCGGTCAGTCAGTGGGCAGGCCTCATCCCTCCTGAGTTATTGACGACACGACGGCCGGAGCCGCCTGGCGGTGTGTGTATATATACGTAGGGAGAGAGAGAGAGAGAGAGAGAGAGAGAGAGAGAGAGAGAGAGAGAGAGAGAGAGAGAGAGAGAGAGAGAGCGTCAGAAATACCAAATATCACATGGAAAACATACCTCACGTTTCCGCTCTGCTTCCGGATGAGCCTCCAAACCTGTTCGGCGTCGAGGGGGAATATATATATATTTTTTTCTCCTGTTCTGTTTGGAAGAGTGAGATTGGGGCCTCGCCCCTTCCACCCCTCTCTCTCTCTCTCTCTCTCTCTCTCTCTCTCTCTCTCTCTCTCTCTCTCTCTCTCTCGGGCGGGGCCTCTGAGGTCTGAACTGTTTGCTCTGGTCACCACATCTGGTGGTGAAGAATGCTTTTGTTGTTGATGTTGTTGTTGTTGTTGTTGTTGTTCCTGTGGTTATGGATATTATTCCGCCGTTGACCTCGGCCGGTTCAGTTGGCTTGGCTCGACCTCAGAGTTCGTCTGAACTTCGGTAGATAACGTGAGTGAGAGAGTCCATGTTGATTTACATACGTGTTCAGAATTTGCTTTTATAATCTTTTTTTTATGTCGCGTCAAGAGTTGCGGAGAATATGACCACAAGAAGAAGAAGAAGAAGAAGAGGAAGAAGAAGAAGAAGAAGAGGAAGAAGAAGAAGAAGAAGAAGAAGAAGAAGAATAGGAAGAAGAAGAAGAAGAAGAAGAAGAAGAGGAAGAAGAAGAAGAGGAAGAAGAAGAAGAAGAAGAAGAGAAGAAGAAGAAGAGGAAGAAGAAGAAGAAGAAGAAGAAGAAGAAGAAGAAGAAGAAGAAGAAGAAGAGGAAGAAGAAGAAGAAGAGGAAGAAGAAGAAGAAGAAGAAGAGGAAGAAGAAGAAGAAGAAGAGGAAGAAGAAGAAGAAGAAGAGGAAGAAGAAGAAGAAGAAGAAGAAGAAGAAGAAGAAGAGGAAGAAGAAGAAGAAGAAGAAGAAGAAGAGGAAGAAGAAGAAGAAGAAGAAGAAGAAGAAGACGAAATAGGTTGCAAAGAATATGACCAGAAGGAGAGGTACGTCCTCGTCTGAGAAAATGAATGGCAGTAGACACGGTACCCCATCTTACCTCATGGTCTCTCCCCATAGGTTACGTCTGTCTCTTCCCCCCTCCCCGAAGTCCCTGGCTAATGAAATGCCATACACAGTTAGGCTGAGCCATTAAGAGGCACTGTTAGGAATGTCTTACAGTGGCTATGGCGTCCAACGTTTGTTTATCTGGTTTTATCCTCTGCTTTCTCCTCAGGTCCAGCTCGTTGTGAGGGCCATTACGTCGACCATTTGTGTGGTCGGAGTTTCTGTTTTTCATGGGTATGACGGTCCACTAGGGGCCGTGCGCCTCCACACATAACCCATGATGGGGGCTATGCGGCCACTCCTCAGGGGCATGACCCATGTTGGGGGCTATGCGGCCACTCCTCAGGGGCATGACCCATGTTGGGGGCTATGTGGCCACTCCTCAGGGGCATGACCCATGTTGGGGGCTATGATGCCACTCCTCAGGGGCATGACCCATGTTGGGGGCTATGTGGCGGCTCCTCAGGGGCATGACCCATGTTAGGGGCGGTGCGGCGGCTCCTCAGGGGCATGACCCATGTTAGGGGCGGTGCGGCGGCTCCTCAGGGGCATGGCTCATGACAGGGGTCGGTGTGAGGCCTCCTCCTCCTCCTCCTGCTGCTCCCCGCTCCTGCAGTATTAACGGCCGGGTCTGTGTCGCAGTTAGTTTTACTGTTGCCTCCTTGGACGATTTCGGGTCTGCCAGAACACTGGTTTATGTATGATTCTCTTTTCCTTTATTCCGTTTCGTATGACTGATTCAGTTTTGTGCTGTGAAGGTACGGAGAAAAAATGTGTATTTTTGTCGACTAGAATTTCCGTTTATACCCGCGCCACAAAAGTTGCAGGGATGTATTTTTAAAATTTGGTGTGTGTGTGTGTGTGTGTGTGTGTGTGTGTGTGTTGCAGACGTGTGAAGCTGTGGTCCCAAGGCTACACCCACGTAAGGCTGTAAACCTCATCCATCACGAGCTAGAGCCAGAACACGTGCCTCTTTTGCCCACGTGTTGCACACGCTGTGCGCTTCATCTGACACCTATCACAAGTTCTTCCTTTCACGTGTTGTAGTTGCCACATCAGTGCAGACGTCTGCCACATCCAGCACGTGCCACGCATCGTGCCTGCCACGTGTTGCATTTCCCAGATGACGCAGCTGCCAGGACCTGCATTTACTTGATGTTGCAACACTGCCACCTGTTGCAGCTGTCACCCGCTGCATTTCCCCGTGTTTCGTCTGCTGCGTCTGGCATCTTCCGTCCGCTGAACCAGCCACACATCCTACAGTACGCGCCGCTTGGCTGTACCCGCTCTAACCCCCCTCATCTCCTCCAGCACGTCATCGGTACTTGACGCAGGGTTCGTTTATAATGTGCCACTTACGGCGCCTGGATTCCATCTTTCTCAGCCCGCGCCCTTCCTGTGCTGTGTTGGCACGTGACACACGTGGCAGGAGAGTCGTCCTCACGTGCAGCCCGCGCCCTTCCTGTGCTGTGTTGGCACGTGACACACGTGGTAGGAGAGTCGTCCCCACGTGCAGCCCGCGACCTTCCTCCGCTGCGTTGTGACGTAAACACACGCGGCAGGAGGATCATCCCAGGAGGTCTGTCTGCAGGTTGATTAAACATGTGTTCCAGTAGGGAGCGAGGGAGTCCCACACCCTCAGGTATCCCCCACCTGCTGTACCTTCTCTCGTAACACACGACCTTGATAAGCTTATGTAAAGTGTCCACGTTTGCAGCTCTGTCTTCCAGCTTATCCCATTCATCCACTACTCTTATATCATCATGACACATATTTGCAGGTTTTTCTGACGAGTTTCTTGCGTATTTTCACATCTGTATCTTTATCGCTCACTGTCTTGAAACTGTTGACGTGATCAGACTGGTTTAATCACTGTAACTCGGCTGTTTTGATTTTGGTGCCATCTTTGACACCCTTCTTTAGACCTTCTGTGTTTGTGCTTCTTTCAAAGACATTGACCAAACATGAGAAGCATATTCTTGCCTTGTATGGGGTTCTTTATCTATGCACTTGAATGCGAATACAATATCTGCCAGCAGACAGTGAGTGTTCTACACAGGTTGAAGCCTCTGGGTCATGTTAAGCACAGGGTCGATGGCAAATACTTTTTCACACACGGATCTCAACGGCTCATTTCTTAATGATATTCGTAGCGAGGCCTTCCCCTGCGTTCTCCCATCACTTCGTTGTTACCTGGGTTGGATTTCATCGTCCATGTACCAGACCAGCTATGGAGTTCGTGTAAGTTCCCTTGCATGTTGACTGCCATCTTTACTCTCGAGTTCAGTACCTTTGATGTGTCATTTAGACATCAAAACGACCATTTGCCTCCGGAGCGAGGCTTGCGGCAACCCATTATATCACCTCTCGTAAAGCTGGTCGGGTGTTGTTCCGCCTATGTCCTTGCCACACAGCGCGAGCTTATTGACATTTCATTGAACATCTCTCTCATTCTGAACCTTCCCCTTCCGTATGTGCAGCTACAGGTTCCTGTGTTCCTTCTCCTTCACCGTAAAATTCACAAGACCTTCCATGATAAAGAATGTACATATATCATGGTTCTAGAAACCCATATTGCCAGTTGGTGTTCCCAGAGAAATCCTCAGTTCTGTGTAGTTTCTCCTTATGGTTGACCACACGATAGTAACGAGGCTGAGTGGTGGTGTGGTTCACGTACACGGGTCCTTGGTGGTGTGGTTCACGTGCACGGGTCCTTGGTGGTGTGGTTCACGTGCACGGGTCCTTGGTGGTGTGGTTCACGTGCACGGGTCCTTGGTGGTGTGGTTCACGTACACGGGTCCTTGGTGGTGTGGTTCACGTGCACGGGTCCTTGGTGGTGTGGTTCACGTACACGGGTCCTTGGTGGTGTGGTTCACGTGCACGGGTCCTTGGTGGTGTGGTTCACGTGCACGGGTCCTTGGTGGTTTGGTTCACGTGCATGGGTCCTTGGTGGTGTGGTTCACGTGTACGGGTCCTTGGTGGTGTGGTTCACGTGCACGGGTCCTTGGTGGTGTGGTTCACGTGCACGGGTCCTTGGTGGTGTGGTTCACGTGCACGGGTCCTTGGTGGTGTGGTCCACGTGCACGGGTCCTTGGTGGTGTGGTTCACGTGCATGGGTCCTTGGTGGTGTGGTTCACGTGTACGGGTCCTTGGTGGTGTGGTCCACGTGCACGGGTCCTTGGTGGTGTGGTTCACGTGCACGGGTCCTTGGTGGTGTGGTTCACGTGCACAGGTAGTGTGGGCGTATACATGTGTCACTGGTGGTGTGGGCATGTTTATACTCAGTGGTGGACTGGGTACATGCAAGTGTCAGTGGTCCCGTGCTTGTGTCAGTGGTAATGTAAGCACATGCATGTGTCGGTTGTGGTGTGTGCTTGTGCATGTGTCAGACAGGTGGTGTAGGGCACGTGCAGGTGTCAGTGGTGAATGGGGGCACTTGAATATGCCATTGGAGGAGTGGGCACGTGCGTGTCCCCATAGGTGGAATGGGCACATGCATGTATCAAGTATGGTGGTGTGGGGCTGTGCACGAACCACAGGTGGCGTGGATGGGAGCACAGTGCACCTCGCACGTTCTCCACCACTCACCAGACTCGAGTATCAGTAGAGGAATGTGTGAACGTAGAGCAGATCAAAGCGTGTGCACATTCACATACACATACGCGAGGGCGGGAGGGCGGAAGATGGCTGACACCCTCGCTCAACTGATGATCCTTTAGCTCAAAACGTCTGCCTGGTACTCGTTCAGGCAGCCATGAAATCGTTCCGTAATTCATTCTACACCGCCGCCCTCTAGAGGCAGTCGCCTGCTCGTGTTTGTACCGACCCTCTGTGACGCACATTAAATGTGACGTGAGGATGGCAACACCGTGACAGCCAGCCGGGCGTCAAGCAGTCTTCTGGTTGGCCAATTTTTGAATTTCACGGCAAAATTGTCGGGTGGCAGCGAGTCCCAACATATACTTCGTGCGCTCTTAACTTCTTATTGATAAGATTAAAAGATAAAAGAAGATTGATAGTGAGAAAAGATAGTATTAATTTATTGTTGTTGTTTTTTTTTGTACAGTAAACTATCATGCAGAACTTTTACTTTCGGAATATTCCTAAGTTCTGGAAGGTCTGTGGCGAGGGAAGGCCGAGCCGCCCTTCCCGGCCTTGGCCGCTGTTTTGCCGCCTTTGTTTTACCCCGGGTAACTTTGCCAAGTGGAAGTGGCATTTCTCGGGCTACGTGTCTCGCTGTTTTATCTGACACCCACCACCCACAACCCCCACCAACTTCCTTCACTTAAGTTACCAACAAGAAATCCTCGAAGACCTTTTGGAGGGGAAAAAGAAAGAGAAGAACACGGTGTCCATTATGGTCGAGTCCGTCAGTAGGAGGCGACGGCCCTCACTGCCGCCTGTTGTGTTTGCTCGGATCTTTTTATTCCCTTCGCATGACTTCATTGGTCCTAAAAGCGTGGTGCAGCAGCAGCAGCAGCAGTATGCCGGGCAGTGTGGTGGTGGCCTTGCGGGCCTGGTAGTATTGTGGTGGCAGTGGTGGTGTTGGTAGTGGTGGGCCGGCTCCTAGTGCTATAGCTACTGGCGGTGGGTGAGACGAGGCGTCCTACTCGCCCGCCTGGGAGTATATACCGTACACACATACACACACACACACAGACAGATACGGTCTTCGAGCACCCACCACGATCTCCTCTCCAACGCCCAACTCTCGTCGTGACTGTATACTATTCTAAATATTCAGCGGTGAGTTTTATGAGTATAATATATATATATATATATATATATATATATATATATATATATATATATATATATATATATATATATATATTTACAGTTGTTGGTTTGTAATCCGTAGATACTTTTAAGCATTGTCATATTATTATTTCTCTGGTACTCCGTATGGTAAACCTCAGTTAAAGGCAGTGTGATTATTTATGGTTCTTAGAAGCGAGAATCACACGAGAATAGAGCTGTCGGCTTAAAAATGAATAAATAAATAAATAAAAATAATGGGGTCTGCGTACCCGACGGTCGACAGTTACTGATAACTGGACAAACTAAACTGCTTCCCACTTCCGTCCACAGTAAAGATAAACCTCAGTACTCCGTTGTTTTGCTCTCTCTCTCTCTCTCTCTCTCTCTCTCTCTCTCTCTCTCTCTCTCTCTCTCTCTCTCTCTCAAAGTCAACATAGTTGATATATTTTGCACAAGTATTTATAAGAATGACCTTGTCATGCGGCTTTCCCAGAAGTATTAGTGTCGCATGTTGATATATATATATATATATATATATATATATATATATATATATATATATATAGATAGATAGATAGATAGATAGATAGATAGATGATTGTTAGAATAGTTAAACATAACTTGTTTCATATATTTTCCGCTTATTATATATGTAGCCCAAGTTAGATTGAACACAAAATATTACAATTTGTATCACGAACTAAACCCAGTTTAGATACAAAGCTCTTGGTGTATCTAGCTACAATCGTTAGCTTTAATATTTAACTCCAGCATAACTCTTACGCAATATGATTTCATAAATAGATTTATTACGAGCCAGTGCGTGCCCAACCTTGAGAATTGTGGTCATATTTTTTTTTTCTTTCTTCTTCTTTTGTCATCCTTGTTGAGGAAAGATAAATGTGCTGTGTTGACGAGCCAACAAGCTGATTCACGGAACTGAGAATTTTACTCTTGTTTGGGTCGTCTGTCTTGACAGACTTAGGCTTATTGAACTTATAAATGGATGATGAAGGTTAAAGGGGTGTGTGATTCCCTACAGGTTGTCAGAATTATACAAAGGGGGGTTTTGAGAACTACGCTGCCAGCAGCTAGATTTATTCAAGGCTAAATCAAGTATGATTTGACATCGCCGTGGATACAGACAAACTCGTCGTCGGCAAACGTTTTGCGTAGACTCAGGCAAAGTGATTCGTCATCAAGCATTACGTTGAGGTACAGAAGGATTTAACCAATCAGGGTGGTTGGGAGTCAGACCACAGATACGTCATCAAGAATGACGTTGAGGTACAGAAGGTTTTAACCAATCAGGGTGGTTGAGAGTCAGACCACAGATACGTCATCAAGAATTACGTTGAGGTACAGAAAGATTTAACCAATCAGGGTGGTTGAGAGTCAGACCACAGATACTTCATCAAGAATTACGTTGAGGTACAGAAGGTTTTAACCAATCAGGGCGGTTGAGAGTCAGACCAAAGATTCGTTCATTAAACGTCAGATATCTCGCTTTAAGTCCATGGCTGACATTAGGCGCGTCATCCTGGATACAAGTATTTCACATAGGATCATCAATTATGTTTCTTTTTTTTATTCTAATCTTATAACACGAAACTCTGAGATGTTTATTCCAATTACCTTAAAAATAAATCCCCTTTTTTTGGAAGGGTTTCTTCTGGTGTTACTCCAGGACGACCTTTTTACAGGAATTCCTCCAGTCCCAAGGCTGTGCGCTACCTCCAGTGGCAGGGGAGTGTAGTCCCCTTTGGAGTGAGAGGTTCTCCGACGAGGCTGTAGACCCGTACGTCAACAAATGATGATGCAGCCTCGCCAAGGTGGGGGGGGGACCATTTTTTTTTTACTCGCGGTGTAACCACAGGCAGGCGGAGTCCGGTAACACCTGCAATGTCTTACGTAGCCACAAACCGCTTCGAAAGGATGCATTGGTCTGTTGCCTTTTTGTTTTCGTCCGTCTCCCGCTCTATGTGTACAGACTTGAATTACGTAGACTTAGCCGAAACGCAGGCTCTGTGGCAAAGGCTTACTATAACTCGTTGTGGGGGAACCAGCAAACTTTAACTGTTAGACGCAATATATATATATATATATATATATATATATATATATATATATATATATATATATATATATATATATATATACATTGGTGTCACGAGTGCAGCCTTGACGAGGGCGGCTACGATAAGCATCAGTAATCTGCAGGTGACGCTATCTCGCGGCGTGAGGCTCTTATGAAGGGTGACAGAGACACAAATATAGGGGAAGACGTGGGCGCGGCGCGGCGCGGCGGGGCGGGGCGGGGCGTTGGTTAGCTCCCTACACGGGGAAGGTTGGCAGGGTTATAGTAGGGATGGGGGGAAGGGAGGGGGAGGAGACCTTCTTGGTTACGTCATGGTGTCCATAGTAGTGATCCGGCGCAGCCCCTCCCTGCAGGTGTGGTCATCGCAAGCTTTCAGTTCGTCCTCGATAGAGTCCTTCCCTGTGGCGGCAAGCCCTCAGGTAACCCCCCCCCCCCTTGGGAACGACGGTACGACCCTCAACACGACGGTACGACCCTCGAACACGACGGTACGACCCTCGAGCACGACGGTGCGACCCTCGAGCACGACGGTACGACCCTCGAGCGCAACAGTAAGTCTTGGGTATGATAGTCAGGTCGGGGGCCAAGTCATCATTATCCAAGGGTCGTAAAGTCGTGCTCAATGGTCGTACCGTCATACTCAATGGTCGCACAGTCGTCCTCATTGGTCGCACCGTCGTGCCCAATGGTCGTACCGTCATACTCAATGGTCGCACAGTCGTCCTCATTGGTCGCACCGTCGTGCCCAATGGTCGTGCGTCGTGATCAATGATCGTACCGTCGCGCTTAATGGTCGTACCGTCGTGCTTAATGGTCGTACCGTCGTGCTGAGGGGGTTGAGGCCGTTCGGATACCGTGACGGCTCTTCTATCGAAGGTACCGGGCCAGCAGGAGCAGCAGTACCAGCAGTGGGCCGCTATTAGCACTGGTGGTGGTGGTGGTGGTAGTGGTGGTGGTTCGCTAGGCTTAAATAAGAACGGCCACAGCCTTGGCTTGGCTGCAGTGTCGCAGCGAAGGTATCGTCACCGATCGTTTTAAAATGCCGAACTGGTAGATACGAGTGGTGGCACCACAGCCACCTATCGTAACCTGGTGTGAGTTAGGATTGCTCAACTGCAGTGCACCAGACGGGGTTTCCCGGACAAAAGTTTTGAACTGCATAAACACACTCACTAAAAGTACCGAAATCAATGTAGTGTGTACACAATATCTCATAACCGGATGATTAAATATGGACCCAACCTTGTATCACAGGTACTGCGTACAGAGATCTGTAGCTAGGTTTTCAAGGTCGTGGGTCAAACGTCAAGGTCACACAAGGTCATGTGTACTAAGATTATTACTTTGAGACTATGTTCATTACATCTCATGACTGGTCCAAACTTTTAACATAGGTACAGCAGTTCTCACGGTCGGGTCAAAGGTCAGGATCGCTTACCTACCTAAATCCCAGTCAATGCCTGTGTGCACTTTATAAGTACGTAATTGGGTATGAGGTCAAACTTGTACACCCTACGTGTACTGCATGGAAAGCCCTAAGCTTGATCGAAATGTGTGGATCTGGGTCAAAGTCATGTGAAATTAGGTGCAAGTCAATGTTTGTGTACACAGTGGCTCAAGACCTAGTGAAGGGGTGTCGACCAGACTCGTTGTTGGACCGACATGGTCTTCAAAACTTCTACGTCAGATTAACTTCCCCGAGTGTTGAGGTCAAAGGTGAAGTTAACTCTGAAGGTGGCGTTCGTGAGGGAGGTATGAAGCCATGTGTAAGGGGGGGGGGGGGCGGAGTGTGGACCAAACACGTTTTCCAGGGTGTTTATCCATATCTGTACCTCTTTTTTAGAATGAGTAGTCACTTACTGATGCCAGTGTTGGGTGGACAGTTTTGACTTATTTTTTTGGTCTCTCTCTCTCTCTCTCTCTCTCTCTCTCTCTCTCTCTCTCTCTCAGTAAACACACACACACACGTGTATGTACTACACTCTCCATTCAGTGGCTGGGCAGATGTTGTGGTGGTCGTCATATGGCTGTAAATAACCATTCTCCGTCATGCTGGGGAGGTCGTCACGATCGTAAATATTTCCTTACTCCTTTTTTTTCTTCTTCTTGTGCTCAAGAAAGAGACAGCTTTTGTTGTGAGGCATAATCTGGGTTCGCCATCTGGCCCGCCCAGACACACGGTAAAAAATCTGTGGTTTCTCTCCCTCTCTTCCGGCCGCCATCATCATCATCCACCCCCTCCCTCCCTCCCTCCATACACACACACCTCACAGGCACCTCCACCTCCAGGGCGCCACACAGGTACTGTCGTCAGACACCTCCTCCATGACCCTCTTGAGGGCCCCCGAGACTTGCTCGTAAACTCAGGTAGTAAAGCACGGGAGAGAGAGAGAGAGAGAGAGAGAGAGAGAGAGAGAGAGAGAGAGAGAGAGAGAGAGAGAGAGAGAGAGAGTTGGGATAGTTCCTGAAGAAGGCTTTGTTGGGTCAGGTTGTCGAGGAGTGACGCGGGGTGCTCGGTACTGAGGCAGGACTTCAGTCACCGGTTGACTAGGTCATCATGGATGGGTTCGACGCGTGAAAAGAACATTATATATATATATATATATATATATATATATATATATATATATATATATATATATATATATACACACACACACACACACACGCATAAAGGTTAGGCTCACTGAGGTGGTGCTGTGAAGCAACGGAGGGGAGTGGTGGAGGAGAGGAGTTAGGTGATGTCAGAGAGGGTATAGTGTGTGAGGGAGGTGGTACAGCTGGTCAGGCAGCAACACTGGAGGCAGAGAATGAACCAGTGTTGGCACGGAGCCGGGTGCCGGTCAGCCAGCCAGCCAACTGCCTCCTACTCTGGCCTCAACGTCTCCTGCGCCGACACCTGCTGCTGCTGCTGCACACACACGTCCTAGAACTTGCTAACCGTTTCCTTGTTTGACTGCATTTTGTATTTACACGATATTGATCAGAGGTACAGACGTGTCTTTTAACTTCAATAGGAGACTGATGTTGCAGAATTGTAATATCCAACTCACCCTCAATAGGCTGTTAAGCAGGCATGCCCTATACGTGAGGGTTAAGCTTGCTAGCTAGATCTCTCTCTCTCTCTCTCTCTCTCTCTATTTTGCTAGAGTAGGAGGGCCAGCGCGTAGCACTCACCGCAGAGTACAGCTACGTCATGTACCACCTGCAGGAGTACATGTTGGGGCTGTGGCGTGCGTTGAAGACAGGATGACGGTGATCGCTGGCTGGTGTTGGCTGGTGTCCGCCCGCAGCGTTGCCACCCCCGCCAGCTCTGGGTCTCATCTCCGGACTGGACCACTAGCGACATTTGGGAGGGTGTGTGTCCCCGACGTAATGAAGACACATGAATGGTGACTTTACGATACATTACATTGGTTTCTAATCTTCTGTGATCGGGAGAACTTTCAGGTTGATGAGGAGATGGAGCGGCGGGAGGGCGTGTTCCGTACGACGCCAGTATTCGGTCGGGTCGCGCTAAGTTGAGTACACTGTCGGGTGTCGGTTGTTAGGACGGTCATCAGTTAACGAGTTTTAATTTAAGTTTGTAATTGATTTTTTTTTTTAATTCTAATCTTCTTTTATTGTTGCGTGTGGCTTCCTGTTCTCGTTGTATGGCGTTGTTGTACACGAACCACGAGAATTTTGCTGGATGGACGTCCTCATGCCTCATCGTATTTAGTGAAATTAAAGTCTTGTGAAAACACACATACACACTCTCTCAGAGCCTGGCAACGCCTACTGAACTGCCAGGCAACCAAACGTTCGCTTGTTTCATTAGTTTGTTTGAAAATTTAACTTTGAGCGTCATTTATCCGCTAATCTTACTAATTCCGTGATTTATGTCGAGTTGACGATAGTTATGACGGCTATACGTTGTCGCATTTGTGAAGATTATGATCGCGGTGGAAAAAGAGAGAGAGAGAGAGAGAGAGAGAGCTTAGGATTCTGTTGACACAAAGAGCTCCCAGGGTCAGCCTGCAATGTGAGTAGTGGCGAATCACGTCCCCGAAGTCTTATCTTGACACACATCTCTAGAATAACAGTCTCGATTTTCTTGTCATAGTCGTCCGTGTATTTGTTTAGATGCGGAAATAAGACGAGTACTAATTTGTCATCCGTAACAACTACAGTAAAAGAATGGAGTGAATAAATGTTGCTTGCAGTTATGTGATTTCTCGATGGGTAAAATGGTGAGGGTGAGTCTGTTCCACCCACACGGGAGAGGGAGATCAGACGGGGGTGTGTTGTAGTAAGTCCAACTGAAGCTGGCCCTATATTACTGGGTCTCTATTACGAAGATATATAAATTACTTTGCGGTTTTGGCTCTCATGATTTCCCTTAGTTTTCAATCTTTATCTGCCATACTTTAGGCCTTCATAAGTTTGAATATCCTTGATCACCGTGTCCTTAACACGGCCTTAACAGTGATGCTTGGCTTTTGACCCTTAAGGTGTCAGGTCACAGGGCCAAGCTATCATACTACAAGTGATGGGGTCGTACTTAAAGGCATTATAACTGTGGTGGGAAAGCTAAGAACTGGCGGGAAACTTTGGACCAAAAACTGATCAAGAATTTACATTTGTTGTTGTTGAGGTGAAGAAGACGAAGACTTATCAAATACTGAGATATTCTGGTTCAAGAAATTGAACGTGGCCAACCTATTGGTTAAATATATTCAGTGGATAAATGATATACTCCTATATGCCTGCCTGGGGCACAGGCTTTAGTTATTATTTATTTGTTAACTCGTGATACTCTACCCTCTCCTGTAGCAAGGTGTAGTTACACACACACACACACACACACACACACACACACAGTCCTAAATGAACAATAGTATACCCGGATATTAAGTAAATGCACATTGATTATAGTGGGTTGTATGGTGGTGCAATGATGATTGAAGATACACTAGTCCGGTAGGGTCCAGCAGCCTCGTGATAGATTGATAGATTATCGTCCAGTACAGCTGTCCGTGCACCAGGCATATACTTCCCTCGAAGGACATGCTGGACGATCTAATATAATTAATGTAGGGACGTTCCACAACAACACAGTCTACCAGTGTTTGCTTTAAAGGTTTATTACACTTTGCATTTTATGTGGTCTGTGACTGGTCTGTGACTGGTTCTTCTGCTGATAACTCGTGGGTGACTGGTTCTTCTGTTGATAACTCGTGGTCTGTGACTGGTTCTTCTGTTGATAACTCGTGATCTGTTACTGGTTCTTCTGTCAATAACTCGTGATCTGTTACTGGTTCTTCTGTTAATAACTCGTGGTCTGTTACTGGATCTTCTGTTGATAACTCGTGGTCTGTTACTGGTTCTTCTGTTAACAACTCGTGATCTGTTACTGGTTCTTCTGTTAATAACTCGTGGTCTGTTACTGGTTCTTCTGTCGATAACTCGTGGTCTGTGACTGATTATTCTGTCAATAACGCGTCGCCTGTGACTGGTATTTCTGTCAATAATTGGTCGTCTGTGACTGGTTCTTCTGTCAATAACTGGTCTTCTGTTACAAGTTCTGTCAATAAGCCGTCACAGGCTATGTTGATTTTCCCAAACAGGACCAGAGTGTCTGGTGCATTAATAGTCTCAGAGCGCCGGTGATGGCGAATGGTTCTGTTATTACAGGATTTAATAATATTTGTGTAGACATTTATTGCAAAACTGGTTGATATATCCAGTTTTAATTGCTATTGATTATCAGCATCGAGCAGCAGGACCTCACTGTTCACTGGCGGTGGGTTAAAATCTGGTGGCCCAGGGTCAGTGTTGATGGGTCACAGGTGACAATGGTGCGATTGTGGTGTATATAGTGGTGTATATAGTAAAGCAAAAGACTCCTCCCTACCCACCGCTTTCCCCCGGGCATGCCATCTGCCAGGGAAACAGCCATGGGTGAAGGAGACCCACGTACTTTAGACAGAACAAATTCACATAGATATTTTTTTTTTCGAAAATAACGAATGGAAAACGTTCTGTAGCTTCTTAGTGAAGGAGAGGTCAATATGTATGTCTATTATATACCTGGTACTGTTATTGTAGAGGTATTCGCCTCGCCTCGTTATCAGTGCATTGATAATCTTTGACAGTGTCAAGTGGTGGCTTATTCCACTAGCCTACCACTTTACTGCTGCTGTGGGGTAATTTGAATCATGTCTTTATTACGTCTCCTTCCATGTAGCTTGGTACCGCCGCTATTGCTGGTCTGTATGTCTCTTACGTGAAGAAGATATTCCGAGTCACTTGAAGGAATTATTTAGTGTCTTGAAAACTCTAATTAGATGTGGAAGTTTTTCAGAGGAAAATCATTTTAGTTTGGAAAGTTTTTATAACATGTTTTATTACTTGACGATGGAATTAGTTTTGTTGTTGTTGTTGTTGTTGTTGTTGTTGTTGTTGATGTTTATGTTGCTCTTGGTGTTTGTTATAGTTTGTGTTTGTCTTTGATGAACTTTTTATGCGACCAGAGATGAACAGTGTATTCTCATTGTTCTCTGACTGAGGTCGTTCAAAGAGAGTAAATTTCGTGTCTTTTCTTCCTTTGTGTATCTGTCTATCCGTGAAGCCTAATATTGCTTATTGTATGCCGTCAGGTATTGGTGTTTATACCTGAAGTCATCACAGATTGTAAGTCCAAGGAGAATTAGCTTTTGCATCTGGTAATGACTCACAATGCCTTTTATAATCATGTCCAGCATTCTCGTCTTCAAAATACACATCTGTGCATTTCTAGGTTCAATTTTATGTACCAAGCTTCTGATTACAATGATTATTTCTCTGATTAGTTGTGAGGAAATATGTAGTCTTACTTTCTTTTTTTAGGTTTACTGTCTGCGGATTTTGAGAGTTGACTGGCCAGTCCTTATTTTTAGGTAAGCGATAAAGTTTGTACAGAATGAGGGTGTAGAACCGATCCTTGCAGCACCCCACTTGTCACGGAGGGCCAGACTCATAAACGTTCCCGTATTTGGTGTTGGTGGTGGTGGTGGGTCGGTGGGAGGAGTGGGGCATTACGATGGGACGCCGTCGACGGTGGTGGGCCAGGGTTCAGGGTGGGCTAGTATGGCTGGACACTGGTGGCGGTGATCATTGTTAGGGGTGGGTCACTTCGGGTGGGTGGTTGGGTGGATCACTCTTCTGTGGGTGGGTCAGTGTTGATGATGGGTCACTCTTCGGAGGAAGTGGGTCAGTGTTAGGGGTTGGGTCACTCTTTTGGAGGGAGTGGATCAGTGTTAGGGGTTGGGGTAGGTATGGTTGGGTGGGAAGGAGAAGCCCCCGCCCCGTGCTGCAGGTAACCGGACACCCCGGACGAGGACATCATCACGGGTTTTTATATCTCCGGCAGCCGGAGCAGCAGCAGCAGCGTCTCCTCCTCCTCACCACCACCGTAGCCGCACCTCTCGTTCCTCCTTCAGCAGGTTGTCCCGTAGCAGCAGCAGCGTCTCCTCCTCCTCACCACTAGCGTGGCCGCACCTCTCGTTCCTCCTTCGGCAGGTTGTCCCGTAGCAGCAGCAGCGCCTCCTCCTCACCACCACCAGCGTGGCCGCACCTCTCGTTCCTCCTTCGGCAGGTTGTCCCGTCCTGATGCCTCCTCGGGGATGAGGGAGGCACCTCCAACATTCGTTGCCTCTCGTTAGTCCTAGGAACCTTGCGATGGTTTAGGAGGAAAACGACACAATATCGTTAATCCTAGGAACCTAGAGATAGTTTAGTAACTAGGTAAACGAAATATATCTCGTTTCATCGTTTTCTCCTTATTAATCTGCATATTTCCTGTTATATCAAAGAGAGTCATTACTGTATTTTTAGATTGTTATGAACGTGACACACGTTTAGCGCTGGAGTTGTGTTTCTGAAAGATCGGATCATCTGCTTATAAGGCTCATGGATTTGTGCGGCCAGAGGCCGCGTCGTAGCTGATTGCTTTGACGGTTTTCCTGGTATGGCGAGGAAGCGACGAAGTTGAAGATGGTCATTTGAGGCAGGTCAGGCGTTCCGTCGCTCTGTGACTACCGGAGCGACGACGGCTGGGGGAGGAGGGGGAGGCGGAGGGCGTCGCGTCGGGGAGGGGGGAAGATGGTAAGGTTGACGCGGGGGGGAAGGGTCTCCCCCCGTCCTAGGAGGGGCGGCCCTTCTCACACAGCCACCACCGTCTTGTGTCTGTTTATCTTATCAAGTGCAACTCCTGCTGGAGGGGCTGCCTGTCTCTCTCGCTGGGGAGGTCCTGATACCCTGAGCATCTGCTGATTTCTTGCCTCCTGTTTGTATACCTGTAGGTGTGTGTGTGTGTGTGTGTGTGTGTGTGTGTGAGGGGGCGTAAGTGGGTCTGTAAGGGGGATGGGGGATGTTTGTGAGCGTATGTGATGTGAACCTTCGCCTTTTCCTGGTACGTTGGTAACCCTGGTGTCTTAGACAGTGTTACCATGACATCCAAGGCAGACGGTCCACGCCCCCCACCTCGTCCTACCCCCGCTGCAAACCCCTTTCTTTGCTCCATAACCTCAGCGCCACAGCCATGTCGCTCCATAACCTCAGCGCCGCAGACCCACTGCTTCATAAGACCCCTACACCTCAACCCACAGACCCTCACAGCCATGCTTCAAACCCCACCACCACCACCCCGCACATCTCAACCCACCCACCACACCCACACACACACACCCACACACCCACCACACACACACCCACACACACACACACACCCACATAACCTTACCCCTATACGTATAGTTTCACAGTGGACACCTTCCTGCCGTCGCCCGACTCGCGCTGGGCCACAGATGTTCGTGGTAGCGTGTCCCTCCTGTTGATCATGGAGTGGCCAGATGTATAAACGTTGCCGCCACACCTGCTCCTCACGTGACCCGGCAACATTAGGTGCCCCACTCTCGTGAAATGAGCGAGTTCAAGAAACGTTCCTAACCAAACATTACAACATATGGGGAAACGTTTCATCCATAGCGATGCTCTACCTCGCGTACTCGAGAAAAGTATCCAAACTTTTCCTCATAGCGAAAGTACTTCACTTGTTGCATAGTTTGGTAGTTACTCCGGTCATTATATCAGTGGTAACCGATCCTCGTCAACATTGTCCTCACACTTGAACTTCTTATGCACATACTTGAGCTGGTGAGAGGCCCAGCCCTCCTGGATGTTTTGTGCCCTCAGTGTCCTGTTTTGTGTCACCGCCCACGGCATGGGTTGCCTTACACAATAAACCCGCCGCCCCTCACCCAAAACCATATCCTCGTGATTCAAACCCCACACTTCAACCCATGGGTCCTCCCCCGCTGCGCTTCAAACCCCACACCACCTCAACCCATGGGTCCTCCCTCTGTGCTTCAAACCCCACACCTCCTCAACCCACGGTTCCTCACCCCCTGTGCTTCAAACCCCACACCTCTTCAACCCATGAGTCCTCCCGCTGCGCTCCAAACCCCACACCTCCTCAACCCATGGGTCCTCCCTCTGTGCTTCAAACCCCACACCTCAACCCATGGGTCCTCCCCCGCTGCGCTTCAAACCCCACACCACCTCAACCCACGGGTCTTCACCTCCCATGCTTCAAAACCCCCCCACACCTCCACACCACGCCTTAGCCCCACTACCTGAACCCCATTTTTCATTACCCCACACGTCAGAGGGCACGTGCCTGGGGCTGGGAACCCCAGGCACGTCAGTCTGTGGCTGGTACAAGAGGCGTCTCCGCCACACAGCCTCAGGACCGGTGCACCTGTCATACTGTGGAGCGGAAAGAAAATGTATTAGAGGATGTCTGGAATTCCCTGGGAAATATGCTACGTTCGTACATGGTTATTTTCTGCAGAGTTAGTCTGTCTGTCTGTCTGTGTGTCTTTCTGTCTGTCTGTCTCCCCTGTCTTATGTATCTATCTGTGTATCTTTCTAATCTATTTATCTATCTATGTATCTTTCTAATCTGTTTATCTATCTAGGTATCTTTCTAATCTATTTATCTATCTATGGATCTTTCTAATCTATTTATCTATGTATCTAATCTATTTATCTATCTATTCATCTGTGTATCTATCAACCTGTCTGTCATCTCCCTGTCTTTATCTGTCTATTCATCTATCTAATCATCTATCAGTCTATCTATCTGTCCATTCATCAATCAAATTATCTGTGTATCTGTCAATCTGACTGTCATCTCTCTGTCTTTATCTACCTACTTATCTATATATATCTACCTGTCTACATGTACCTTATTTTTTCTTTTTTTGTGAGGGGAGTTGTTCTTAGATGTCTGTGTAATGATGTAGTATTCAGTAGAGGTGAATTAGTGCGGCCTTCACCGTGACCCTCGACCCTAGTATGTTACTGGTTGTGAGACTCATTTGTGGTGAATTATAGCCACTTACTGGCCCGACATGCTGAGTGAGGAGCGGATTTGGGTAGCGAGCAAATAGGGGAGGGTATGGGCCCGCGCGCGCGTGGGCCCGCACGTATGGTGCCGGCGCCAGCTGGTGCCAAGGTGGCAGGGAGGGTAGTGCCAGTGCCCGTGGCAATAGCGTGCGGGGAGGGTGTGGGTGTTGAGGGCAGCGGACCCTTGGTGTAGTGTTGGGCGTGGTGTGGTGTGCAGGTGAGCCATCCCCTCCGTCTCTCCTGCCGTCTCCTGGCGACGTTGCCAGCCTCACTCCTCACTACTGCTACACCTCCCTCACAGCCTGACTGTGCCGCACTCCGGAACACGTGCGACAGAGCGACTCTACAGGTGTACTCCCGCTAGTGTACGTGCCCGCGTGGCACACGTGGGAAATACAGGAGCCGAGGAACTTGTGCTCCAACCTCGTGCACAGCGGTATTGAGGGTGGCATTGTAGTGAAGTACTCTTGCCACAGTTGACGAGGACGTGGAAACAACTCACCCACTTGAAGAATACGGTCTCAGGTTTCTTGGTGGTGAGACACTGTACAGTTGCGCGCGTGTGTGTGTGTGTGGGGGCATGGGACGACAGCCTGGGGCCTCACAAGCCCTTCCGTCAGGCCTCCTCCATCCTGAAGGTTCCCCTCCGTCTGACGGAGTTCCTCCGTTCTCCATTGCGTCCGATCTCTACCTCATCAGCGCGGTCCTTTGATCACAGCTTCCGTCGCGCCGTTTAACCCTCATTAGGTCTCCTCCTCCCCCTCCAACACCCGGCTAGATACGTAGGCGTTAATCTGTCAGGGTTCCGATGTTAACGTCGAGTGACCCAAGGCACCGCGTCAAGCTGTCCACTCCGTCTGTCTCCAGGCAACCGTCACGGTACCGGGGTAAGTCTACACAGTAGGTCTCCTCACGCACCCCACCACTACTCCTCCAGTAGGCTCGCCTCACGCACTCCGTCACTAACGAAGCCCCTTCCTCTCTCTCTCTCTCTCTCTCTCTCTCTCTCTCTCTCTCTCTCTCTCTCTCTCTCTCTCTCTCTCTCTCTCCACCCTGCCGTACCTCTGTACGGCCTGGAAGAGGAGTGTGTGCGGGAGTTGCTGGCTGAAAGAGAGAGAAGGAGGCTGCCGGCCACTGGGGGATGGTGGCACTGAGGACGACGGGACACGTGTGTTGGTTGGGTTAGAAGTGTATTTTTGATGTTGGTGCCGATATGTGTGTGTGTGTGTGTGTGTGTGTGTGTGTGTGTGTGTGTGTGTGTGGGCAGTAGAGTGGGAGGACCTTGTGGCATCAGGTTTTGCGGTATGAACCTCACAGGTCGTCTCGTGTCGTCTTCTCTTTGGCAAATGGTTAATGGTATACAGTACTGGTGAAAGTTACAGTTTAGAGGTAATGATGTGCATCAATAATTGTTTCTCCTGTCTCTGATTTTGTAGTCTCTCTCTCTCTCTCTCTCTCTCTCTCTCTCTCTCTCTCTCTCTCTCTCTCTCTCTCTCTCTCTGATCTCTCCACTATGACACTGTGGTAACTGGAAAAGCTCGGGTTTATGTCCGTGGTGGTGGGCGGTCTTCGGGTGGAGGAGATTTGTAGTCGTGTCGCGAATGATCCCAGGGCAAGAGTTCTGAAGTGGGGATCCTGGCGAGGTCATGTGCCAGCCAGAGTAAACCCCCATCTGTTTGGAGGAACCCAACCACATCTTTCGTGTTCATCTGTGTTGCGCAAACACATTCCCCGCCCAAGGGACGCGCCATGATGAAGGATCGTCGGCCGGGGGGAGGATGTGGGGATGTGATGATGTGCTCGAGAGTGCTAACAGCCGGACTGAGGTTGTTGCTCGACACGTTCCTTCTGCTCTAACAACCACCCCAACCACCCCCATACCATCCTCCTCCCTCCTCACAACATGTACAAGACGGACGGGGTGAGTGAGTGAGTGTGGGTGGTGGGGTTTGGGGAGGTGGGACCACCACCACACGAACCTGTGTTCAGACGGCTGGTCGTCACGTCTCTCTCTCTCTCTCTCTCTCCTCTGTTGCAGACCTGATTTTATTTTCGTCGAATATGAACACGTGGGTTAGGGGTAAGTAAGGAGGGGGGGGGGGTACATCAGGAACCCTAGCCATATACTTCACAGCCATCATCATTATTATCATTATCATCATCATCGTCATCATCATCATCATCATCATCATCATCATCATCATTATCATCATCATTTATGGGATAGAATTGCATCATCGACATGGTAGAGCAGTATATACTCATGCTCATACAGGGCCAGGTGCCGCCACGTCTCAGCGATGTGGTTTGCTGACGGTGGTGGGTCCTGGCGGCTTGCTAGCTAGCTTGGGGCCGAGGCTTCGTACTGACTCGGTCGGTCCTCCCTCCTCGCTCTGTGGGGTTCAGTCAAGCGATGGCAGACGTGCCCATTCAAGAAGGTGGAGCACATCCCAGTGGTGGAGAGTATCCTTAAGGGCGTTCTGAAGACTAAAAGATGTTTGATAGTCTCCTTAAAGCTTCCAGGTTGTCTCCCCTTTAGCTGTGCGTACCAGATTTTGCTTCGTGGCCTTCGCTGTCGTGAGTCAGTCATATGTATGACAGCCAGAATAAACACTTGGTCATTACTCTTTAGAAACTAACCAGTCATTGGGGACGCAGGCTCCGGTGTCACTGTGTGTGTGTGTGTGTGTGTGTGTGTGTGTGTGTGTGCATCACATGCTTGTTTCGTCAGGGTGGAGCGGTCACCTGTCTCGCGCTTGGCGAGAGCTGTTGCGTCTGGCTGGGTGTTGACTGATGGCAACATACCAGATGCTATCTCCTCCCCCGCCCGCGCTCTGAAGGCCAGAGGGTCGGTCAGCAGGCAGTTGAGGGCCTTCGTAGGCTCGGGGCTGAGAGGGAGTCAGGATCAGGTCTCTCCTCACCCATCATCATCTCTCTCTCTCTCTCTCTCTCTCTCTCTCTCTCTCTCTCTCTCTCTCTCTCTCTCTCTCTCTCTCTCTCCCTGGGTGTGAGAGGAGGAGGAGGAGGAGGTGTTGTAGGTGGCCGTGTTGGTCCCGGCAACACGTTGCAGGGCCAGAGCCAAGCGAGGGCATGACGTGCAGCGCTGGGAATGCATCATCGTCATCATCATCGTCAGCGCCTCGGCCGCTGGTGTTTGCTCGTATAAACAAGTTATATCTCGAAGTATCAAGGGGGAGATATCATTTCTTGTTTGTTATATACCCCGGCCGGCCATTGTACATGTCATGGATTCTGTTTGCTTATCTGTCCTTAGTCATATCTGTGTTGATGCAAACGTCTCCCCACAGTTCAGAAACAAAATTGCTTTTGTTTCAGTTTGATGATGAATGTCGTCTTGGTTTGTTTACTTTGTGGTGGTAAAGGTTTGTTTACTTTGTGGTGGTAAAGGTTTCGTGGTTCGTAAATGAGAAGTTCAGTTATATTGCGTTCTTTACCTCCTCACTTCCTAATGCCGGAAGCAGGTTCCACGTCAACCATCCTGGAAATCATTGATGACGCTGGACCTCGGGCATCAACCACGTAAATAACCAGAAAGTTTCCATTCTACGAGTATTTGCTGACCAGACCTTTTTTTTTTTTTTCCTGCTAGGATGAACGTACGTTCGCCCCGTTAAAAAGCGTTCGGGATTTGGGATGAAACCCCCGGACGATCGAGTTACCTCGGGGATGAGATCATGGTTGACCGTTGTACACGTCACTGAAGGTGATTCAGTGAGATTGTCACTTTGTGTCCAGCTAGATAGTCCGGTGGGTCATTCTCGTTTGGTCTCATGATAGGCCGCTAACTCTGTAATCAAGACAGAACTGTCGGCTGTTTGATGATATAGTTATCTAACCATGCCTTCCCTGGGAAGAGCCCAGGGAGCCAGCCACGTCCGCTAGAGGGAGTTTGAGAGTCGTAACGGGTAGTGATGTATGTATATGTGTGTGTGTGTGTCTGTGTGTGTGTGTGTGTGTGTGTGTGTGTGTGTGTGGTGTGTGTGAGGAGGGGGGGGTCTTTGCATCGTGGGCATCAGGCAGTCTTGAGATGTGTGCTGCTTCGGTGTCTGAAGTGTTGTGTAGATCACGGATGATGTCTAGAGCGTTGGCCGAGAAAGTGTAACTCGTACATACCTGGGGAAGTGTGGTTTGAGGCAGGGGTGTGTGTGTGTGTGTGTGTGACCTGTGCTACGGGTGGTGTTCGAGACTGTGTTGGGATGGCGGCTGTCCAGTGTTTCTCGAGTCGTTTCGCTGTGTATGTACTTTGCCTGTGTTGGTTGCGGGCACCTGTGTGTATAAGTTGCTGAAGTGTGTGGAAGGTAAGCTTGTTCACCTTTAGGTTAGGTACGGAGTCCCAGAAGTTAATTTCCAATGATACACAGATAACATTTACAGAAACCTACACGTAAAGTACATGTCAGTTTTTCATTCGTGAATTTTATTCTGAAGGGAAAAAGAGTTCCAGTCCACAGTACGCGTACGGTAGGTAGCTGCGGGTGTTGCAGTGTTTGACTTCACACACACACACACACAGCTAGGCATGACATGACAGTTTGATGTTTTGCATTATTTCCAGAGCTTAACAACTTCATTAATCATTTCAGTTCATCTGTTGGCATTATTCACATCATCATCTTTCGTGATGAACCTTGACAGTTTATCACAGTCTTGGAAATGATGTGTAAATGTATCGTGTTCTCGTGTAAACCATTTATATATATATATTTATATATATATATATATATATATATATATATATATTATATATTATATATATATTATATTTTATATTTATATATTATACTTTGTCGCGTCTCCGCGTTTGCGAGGTAGCGCAAGGAAACAGACGAAAGAAATGGCCACCCCCCCCCCCCCCAAACATGTATAACATCCGTCCACACACGCAAAATACACACCTACACAGCTCATATGCCTTCAGCTGCGTGGAACTCTGCCTCATTCCTGTTGCATGCAGCCTTTATCATATTGTGAGCTAATTTATTCCCCCAGCCTGTGCAGGTAGCCACCGTCAGCAATATCATATTTCATCCATTTTTTTCCCCCCCTTAAATTTCGGACGCTGCACCTAATTTGCATAGTAACTCCATCTTCTACAACATCCTGTCTTTTCCTTTTCTCAAAGACACATTCAGTCACTAAGTATCAATATATCATCATTAGAACTCGCCTTTATACCGTCTTTTGTTACCTAATTAACATCAACCAGTTCTACCTGGGGTTGAGGACACCCCATCACCACCAGTCGACCACGTTCCGTTCCCCATGCCCCATTTCTCCATGTCCCACATCCCGCCCATTCCACTCACTACCCAGGACACTTCCATAAGCATTGCAAGACAACACCATCATCATCATCATCATCATCACCATCACCATCATCATCATCATCATCATCATCATCATCATCATCATCATCATCTCATTATTTTTGATGTGAATTACACGGATCTCGACGACGGAGTGTCGTGTCTAGTACACATAACTCGGGGTCACTGAGGCTGAGGCGGGTGTTGATGGCACCTCGATGTATCGGCCATCTCCTCGTCAGCAGCACCACAACCATTTGGTCATGCCTCATTCAGGCACACTGATCCAATCCTTCATGCACTCGACTCCTGCCTCTCAGTGCTTTATATTCGCTGATTACATTATCTATGCTCGACCGTCTTTCCTGATTTCTCAAGACTCCGGCTTATTTTGTGCCGGTACCACAATTTGTCCACCTGGGTGTGTTATGCGGGGGGCATTTTTCTGTGTTACACCTTTATCTGTCTCATTTTTTTTCTGTGACTGCGGCCAATATATGTATATATATATCATGGATTGAACCAGGGCACGTGAAGCGTCTGGGGTAAACCATGGAAAGTTCTGTGGGGCCTGGATGTGGAAAGGGAGCTGTGGTTTCGGTGCATTATTACGTGACAGCTAGAGACTGAGTGTGAACGAATGGGGCCTTTGTTGTCTTTTCCTAGCGCTACCTCGCACACATGAGGGGGGAGGGGGTTGTTATTCCACGTGTGGCGAGGTGGTGATGGGAATGAATAAAGGCAGACAGTATGAATTATGTACATGTGTATATATGTATATGTCTGTGTGTGTATATATATGTATACATTGAGATGTATAGGTATGTATATTTGCGTGTGTGGACATGTATGTATATACATGTGTATGGGGGTGGGTTGGGCCATTTCTTTCGTCTGTTTCCTTGCGCTACCTCGCAAACGCGGGAGACAGCGACAAAGCAAAATAAATAAATAAAATATATATATATATATATATATATATATATATATATATATATATATATATATATATATATATATATACATATATATATATATATATATATATATATATATATATATATATATATATATATATATATATATATATATATAACGAATGCAGCTACACAAGCCCCTACCTGAATTCTTACACTTGGGGAAGTCTTAGAGGTGGCTGGCAACATCGATGGTGGACGATGGAGGAGTGTGTGTGTGTGTGTGTGTGTGTGTGTGTGTGTGTGTGTGATACAGACAGAGTACGTCACTATTGATCCTGCCTGTCGTGCGTGGCCACACTGGTAATACGGGTGTCTGGTGCTGGTGCCAAGAAGGCCCCGTCATCACCACCTTAAGCAAGTGTCAGGTACCCTCTACCCTTCACGCGCCCACCCTTCCTCCCCAGACGTCTGTCTCACGATGCTATGTGGGAGGAAGAAAGCCAACCCACCTACGCCAACCAGCCAAGCCACCTCGCTAGCCAGCCAGCTAGCCAGCCGACCAGCCAGCCAAGAGGCCAGCCAGCTAGCCAGCCAGCCAGCCAGCGTCTGCCATATGGAAGCGTCTGTTATACTACTTACCAGAGTTTTTTGCTGTCCCTATATATTAGAAGGTCTGTTGCATTCCCCCGCGTTCGTTAACGGTTGCAGTCGACGGTACGACCTTTGAGCACGACGGTGCGACCCTTAAGCACGACGGTGCGACCCTTGAGCACAACGGTGCGACCCTTGAGCACGACTCTGCGACCCTTGACCACGACGGTACGATCCCTTGACCACGACGGTACGATCCCTTGACCACGACGGTACGACCCTTGAGCACGACGGTGCGACCCTTGAGCACGACGATATGACCCTTGGGTATTATAGCCTGGACTCTTAACCTGA
This sequence comes from Panulirus ornatus, assembly GCF_036320965.1. Classification (NCBI taxonomy): domain Eukaryota; kingdom Metazoa; phylum Arthropoda; class Malacostraca; order Decapoda; family Palinuridae; genus Panulirus; species Panulirus ornatus. The sequence continues at coordinate 4,793,794 of NC_092240.1, forward strand.
ACTTTAAAGGTGTGGTTCGAGGCCGGGTCCATCAGACCCAGGGTTCCTATACCGTCTTGGTCGAGAGCCTTCTTCTGCTCTGCGTCGAGGCCGACGTAGGAGTACCATGGAGGCAGACCTCTGCTAAGATCCGCTTCTCGTCTTCATTAGGATCGTTGAGGGTTCGCGTCCTTACGGGTCAACGAGAGTCGACCGTATCCTTTTAAGATTTTGACCAAAATTAAAGATGCCCCGAGGTGAGAAGTCTGGAGGTGGCTGGCTGGCCTGGTGACTGCAGTTCGTTCTTAACCTCGAGGTCAGGACCTGGAGAGAAACAGCTCCAGGAGATGAGTCTCCTCCTGTGCTTCATTATCAAACGATGGAAAAAAAAAAAACGTTCATAGTAACGTTAATCATCGTCTTGGAGGGGCCATGTTGATGAGCTTGGTAAACAGGGTAGAAACTACCTCATCTTTCTTCCTCGTTAAATCAGTACGAGGCAACTTGACCCATCAGTCGCAATGTGGGTGCACTTTCCCTCCCTCTCTCTTCTGTAGGTATTACTGTGGTTTTGCCTCCTGATACCTGGCTGTCCCGAGCATTAACCAGACCACGTCATATTCAGCAGGCTACTGTGTCACGTGATCACTGTTTGGCCATTAGCCAGTAAAGGATGTGTGGGCCGTTTGGACAACTGTTTCTTTCCCCACACCTCGTGGTTTGGAATTCTCTAAACCCTCATGTCTTTCATCACAACTGTGACCCGGCACTTTCTGAAGAACGGTATTTTTTTTCCACTTTCTCCAAAATTAGATACTTTTCCTCATCTCGTATTTCTCCATCTCATTAACCCGCTCATTAAACCCCTATTAAGGCCCGGCTTTAATGTGGACGTTTGTCCGTGACTGGAGCCTTTAATATATATATATATATATATATATATATATATATATATATATATATATATATATATATATATATATATATATAACAGGTTGAAAATTGGTGGGGGGATGTGTGTGTGTGGTGTTGCCTTGCGCGGCAAACGTACAGGTAAATGAAACACGATAAGTTCCCAAGTGCACTTTCGTGCAATGATCACATCGTCAGGGGAGATACAAGAATGTGATAGAAGACGTAGAACAGTCAGTTGATGTACGAGGGAAAGACGTAGCTAAGACGCCATTGTTAACAAGCGTTACCGGATGCATAATATATACGTATATATGATTAAGCCACTCGGTAACCCATGCCGTCTCATCTACCGTAAATACGTTTATTACCCCAGTTTAACATAGTAAGTCCATGAACACTTTAGTACGTTATTTGATCGTTAATCTGTGTTGAAAAGTTCACCAGATGTAGGAGCTGCGTCAGCGCGGGTGTGTTGCAAGCGTTGCGCGGGTACGTGGGAGTGTTTGCGAAATACAGATAACAGAAGAATTGATGGTCTAAGGCGAAGTTAGACGCTGCAAGACACTATAGAGTGCCCCACATTCTTGATCTCTGTGTCGTGTCTGGTGACAGGAGGAGACAGCTGAAGGCTCTTCACCACCGCTCACCTCTTCCTCCGGCAGATGCCAGCTGTAAAACGGTTATCAAGATGCATCATGTGGTACAGAGAGAATATAATGACGCGGGAAATTTTTTTTTTTGGGGGGGGAGGAGAGGATGAATTTAGAAGTTTCTGATCTAATTACAGCCGCTGGGTGCTCTGGGGAAGAGGGACTTAGGTCGCGTCTCTGTGTAGAATTCGCGTCTCTGTGCAGAGTTCGCGTCTCTGTGCAGAATTCGCGTCTCTGTGCAGAGTTCGCGTCTCTGTGCAGAGTTCGCGTCTCTGTGCAGAGTTCGCGTCTCTGTGCAGAGTTCGCGTCTCTGTGCAGAATTCATCTTTATATATGATTCTTTTATATTGGCAGTGATGAATGAACGAACTCGCTGGTGATTGATATCATTCAATGTGCTTGTCTAGTCGTGTTTTAAATGCACTGATGGGTTTGGTTCGCGGTGTCTGATGGTAGCGTATACCACAGTTCCATAGGTTGCTGTCGAGGGGGACCCACTTTTTTTTTTGGGGGGGAGGCCTACTTATATGTGTAGTGATGGAAGTGAGGGGAGGGATGGTTCATCAAGCTGTTCTTGCTGGCTCAGGGTTCTGTTCATGTAAGTCGCTCGTGTAGGAATTCCATCGGGTAACACTTCCGACTTTGTTTCACTGATCTGCCCGAAGTCTGGTGGAGTTGTGTTTGTTTTTAGAGGAAATTATTTTGTATCTCAGATTCTCACCCACATGGGTGATGTCTGGGATAGGAATAATATCTTTGCTCCTTTTTTTTTTCGTCTTGAAGTTTTGTGAGGAGAAGTGAATGGTGTTTTCTCCGTGTGGTCTTATTAAGGCGTTGAGAAGAGTAAAACTAGTTTGCTAGGAGCAGGTATATATACTAGTTTGCTAGGAGCAGGTATATATACTAGTTTGCTAGGAGCAGGTATATATACTAGTTTGCTAGGAGCAGGTATATATACTAGTTTGCTAGGGGCAGGTATATATACTAGTTTGCTAGGAGCAGGTATATATACTAGTTTGCTAGGGGCAGGTATATATACTAGTTTGCTAGGAGCAGGTATATATACTAGTTTGCTAGGGGCAGGTATATATACTAGTTTGCTAGGGGCAGGTATATATACTAGTTTGCTAGGGGCAGGTATATATACTAGTTTGCTAGGGGCAGGTATATATACTAGTTTGCTAGGAGCAGGTATATATACTAGTTTGCTAGGAGCAGGTATATATACTAGTTTGCTAGGAGCAGGTATATATACTAGTTTGCTAGGAGCAGGTATATATACTAGTTTGCTAGGGGCAGGTATATATACTAGTTTGCTAGGAGCAGGTATATATACTAGTTTGCTAGGGGCAGGTATATATACTAGTTTGCTAGGAGCAGGTATATATACTAGTTTGCTAGGAGCAGGTATATATACTAGTTTGCTAGGAGCAGGTATATATACTAGTTTGCTAGGAGCAGGTATATATACTAGTTTGCTAGGAGCAGGTATATATACTAGTTTGCTAGGAGCAGGTATATATACTAGTTTGCTAGGGGCAGGTATATATACTAGTTTGCTAGGAGCAGGTATATATACTAGTTTGCTAGGAGCAGGTATATATACTAGTTTGCTAGGGGCAGGTATATATACTAGTTTGCTAGGAGCAGGTATATATACTAGTTTGCTAGGAGCAGGTATATATACTAGTTTGCTAGGAGCAGGTATATATACTAGTTTGCTAGGGGCAGGTATATATACTAGTTTGCTAGGAGCAGGTATATATACTAGTTTGCTAGGAGCAGGTATATATACTAGTTTGCTAGGAGCAGGTATATATACTAGTTTGCTAGGGGCAGGTATATATACTAGTTTGCTAGGAGCAGGTATATATACTAGTTTGCTAGGGGCAGGTATATATACTAGTTTGCTAGGGGCAGGTATATATACTAGTTTGCTAGGGGCAGGTATATATACTAGTTTGCTAGGGGCAGGTATATATACTAGTTTGCTAGGAGCAGGTATATATACTAGTTTGCTAGGAGCAGGTATATATACTAGTTTGCTAGGAGCAGGTATATATACTAGTTTGCTAGGGGCAGGTATATATACTAGTTTGCTAGGGGCAGGTATATATACTAGTTTGCTAGGAGCAGGTATATATACTAGTTTGCTAGGGGCAGGTATATATACTAGTTTGCTAGGAGCAGGTATATATACTAGTTTGCTAGGGGCAGGTATATATACTAGTTTGCTAGGAGCAGGTATATATACTAGTTTGCTAGGAGCAGGTATATATACTAGTTTGCTAGGAGCAGGTATATATACTAGTTTGCTAGGAGCAGGTATATATACTAGTTTGCTAGGAGCAGGTATATATACTAGTTTGCTAGGGGCAGGTATATATACTAGTTTGCTAGGGGCAGGTATATATACTAGTTTGCTAGGAGCAGGTATATATACTAGTTTGCTAGGAGCAGGTATATATACTAGTTTGCTAGGGGCAGGTATATATACTAGTTTGCTAGGAGCAGGTATATATACTAGTTTGCTAGGGGCAGGTATATATACTAGTTTGCTAGGAGCAGGTATATATACTAGTTTGCTAGGAGCAGGTATATATACTAGTTTGCTAGGAGCAGGTATATATACTAGTTTGCTAGGGGCAGGTATATATACTAGTTTGCTAGGAGCAGGTATATATACTAGTTTGCTAGGAGCAGGTATATATACTAGTTTGCTAGGAGCAGGTATATATACTAGTTTGCTAGGAGCAGGTATATATACTAGTTTGCTAGGGGCAGGTATATATACTAGTTTGCTAGGAGCAGGTATATATACTAGTTTGCTAGGAGCAGGTATATATACTAGTTTGCTAGGGGCAGGTATATATACTAGTTTGCTAGGAGCAGGTATATATACTAGTTTGCTAGGAGCAGGTATATATACTAGTTTGCTAGGGGCAGGTATATATACTAGTTTGCTAGGGGCAGGTATATATACTAGTTTGCTAGGGGCAGGTATATATACTAGTTTGCTAGGAGCAGGTATATATACTAGTTTGCTAGGAGCAGGTATATATACTAGTTTGCTAGGAGCAGGTATATATACTAGTTTGCTAGGGGCAGGTATATATACTAGTTTGCTAGGAGCAGGTATATATACTAGTTTGCTAGGAGCAGGTATATATACTAGTTTGCTAGGGGCAGGTATATATACTAGTTTGCTAGGAGCAGGTATATATACTAGTTTGCTAGGAGCAGGTATATATACTAGTTCGCTAGGAGCAGGTATATATACTAGTTTGCTAGGGGCAGGTATATATACTAGTTTGCTAGGAGCAGGTATATATACTAGTTTGCTAGGAGCAGGTATATATACAAGTTTGCTAGGAGCAGGTATATATACTAGTTTACTAAGAGCAGGTATATATACTAGTTTGCTAGGGGCAGGTATATATACTAGTTTCTGAGGGGGCAGTTGTATATATTTCTTTAGGGGCAGGTTTATATACTACTTCTGTAGGGGCAGGTGTATGTACGTAAAGAAAGTTTTTCTAGGTGTGTGTATTAGTTCTGTGGAGGCAGATGCACCCGTTTTTAACGTAGGAGGAGGTGCATGATGGGGAAGGAAAGCATCTTCAAGGATTGTGCAGTGGTGCAGGTAGAGGGAGATGAGAGGATCGTGGATGTTGTAGTGTGTGTGTGTGTGTGTAGGAGGAGGAACACACGGGCGGGTGTAGTGGGTGAGTGTTGGCCACGTCGCTGGTGAGGGGCATTAAGCTGGCAGTATTGTTGTGGCAGCTTTATGGGAGCCAGGCTCTGGACCTGATGCAATCACCTGCCGTTCTGCTAATTGGATCGTTGTCATACGCCATCATGCCGCTCGTGAGGACTGTAACCCTTAATAGACCCAGTTGATCGTTGTGGAAATAACTGAACAGCTAGGCCAGCCCTCTGCTGCAGCTCAGAATGAAGGACCGGTGGTGGGAGCATATGTGTGTGTATGTATGAAGGAGGGAGGAGGGTAGATTAGCGTGTGTGTGTGTGTGTGTATGTGTGTGTGGTTGATATCTGGGCTTGGGGATGTGTGGTAAGACGACACGGGGCTCAGTGTTGGGTTAGGGCAGGGTGGGGCGGGCGGCTCTCCCGCACCAACACCCTCACACACACACACGCTCTCTCTCTCTCTCTCTTAACTCTCATTTCCCCGGCTGCCACGCTTGAATTAAAGGCCTGAAAGTAATTCTAAAGAGACTCAAGTTATGGCCACGGGGTCCTGGAGACCGCCGGCAGCAGCGGCCGAGAAACAGTAGGAGGTCTCCCACCAGACAGCGTAAGGAAGCAACAGATGTTTCACCAGCAGGAGGAGGAGGAGGAGGGAAGAAGCTGAGGAGGTCGGTCTCGCCAACAGCAGCAGCGAAGTAGCAGAAGGTCTGAGCCATCATCAGCAGCGGCGGCGGCGGCGGAGGAGGAGGAGGAGGAGAGGTGTCACTCCAACCACAGCTGGACGTCCCCTCCCCAGCAACAGTACTCCCCCCCCCCCCCCTCCCGTGCACATGGTCCCTCTGGTGTCTTATAAACAATAGACGAAAAACCACCACAAGAAGGTCCTCCCTCTGGCCCGGGATGATCCTCTACCCTGGTTACGGTACACTCCCGGCGCCGCGCACCGCCGAGCCGCTCTTGTCCATTCTTGTGATTAACGTTCATGGAGAGAACGTTGATTCTCCCCCCCCCCCCACCGAGGGGAGATGAAGGAGGGGAGGGGAGATTTGAGGGAGGGTAAAACCAAAGCGAAGAGTCGCGCCACCCTAAGGCCAAAGCTTTGGCCTCGGCTGGTAAAAGGTGGTTCCGATCCTGCGGCGGAGAGTCTCGCATCAAGAGGCTGGAGGACCCGGTGCCCACGACCCAGTTATGGCTTAATCGCTGACCCCCGTGGCATGACGGCCGACCCAACCCAGGCCCCAGATATTGTACGCTCGGGAATTCGGTTCTTTTTTTTTCCCTCCTCTTTTTTTCTTTCTTTTTTTTCACGTTCCCGAGACTATTGAAGGTGACTTCAAGGATGGTGTCGGATGTCCCCCTTATCTTGGTGTGGTCGGGATGAGCACCACTCGCCACAGAGGAGGCCAGCTAGCATCAGGGGTCTGTGGAGGTCTGGTGAGTGCTACAGTAACGAACTTACGTCTCCTGATGTCGGCTGCCCAGGAGGAGTGTGTGTGTGTTTATATTTGCCTCACCCGCCGATGGACTTTGATCAATCAGTCAAAGATTTTGACACCTGTGTTTGATCGTCACCGCGACGACGCTCGTTGCAAACGTGGGAGATGGAGAGGACGGGGTTGAGGGAGGAGGAGGAGGAGGAGGAGGAGGAGGGAAGGCTCGGTGGTCGTCTGCAGTTCGCCAGTGTATGAACGACTCGGTCAAGCTCGACAGCTTCTCGTCAGCGGACGAGATCTTCATTCCCCCCCAAAGGGGTTGAGCTTGACCTGCGTCGTCGTGCGGTGGCCATATTCGTGTGGTGTCTCTGATGGTATACAGGTTTACTGTGGTTTCCCTGATGGTGTACAGGTTTACTGTGGTTCCCCTGATGGTATGTAGGTTTACTGTGATGTCCTTGATGGTATACATGTTTACTGTGATGCCTCTGATGGTATACAGGTTTACTGAGGTCTCCCTGATGGTATACAGGTTTACTGTGATGTCCCTGATGGTATACATGTTTACTGTGATGCCTCTGATGGTATACAGGTTTACTGAGGTCTCCCTGATGGTATACAGGTTTACTGTGATGCCTCTGATGGTATACAGGTCTGGGAGGGACGGAGGAAGGAGGAGGATGAATGAGATATCTCGTACGGTTAGGACGCATAACCTGTGCCAGAGAGAACCAAGATCTGTGGGTCGAGGCTCTTCAGTGCTTCACGTAGCGGAGATTTTCTCAAGAGTTTCCGGAGGTTTTGTACCCGGTGACCACATTCGCCCACGGGCCTCCTCCTCCTCCTCCACCTGCACCTTCGGCCGACACCGGAGGAGAAATCACGGTCGCTCGAGCCGTTGGTGATTTACTACGTCAATTTCGCCGTCGTGGAAGATTTATAGCTGATGATGGACTGATGTAGCTATACCCCGTGGCCTCCCATAAAGCTATGATTTATCTCAGGTAAAGACGACTTGAGAAACTCTGGAGGAGGAAGTATGGTCGTACAGACAGGTGTAGCAGACAGACGGGTGTAGCAGCCTGGTGCAGCAGACAGACAGGTGTAGCAGACTGGTGCAGCAGATAGGCAGGTGCAGCAGACAGACTGGTGTAGCGACTGGTGTAGCAGACAGACAGGTGTAGCGACTGGTGTAGCAGACAGACAGGTGTAGCGACAGGTGCAGCAGACAGACAGGTGGAGCAACTCCGGAGACACGAAATGCTTGCGATCTAAACATTGCTGGAGTTTTATTCATCCAGATTATTGAGCATGTTTATAAGATACATTGACGGTCTCCTGCAGCAAGTTAACCTTGGCATATGCTGTCGTCCCATATTTCCCTTGTGCTATTTCTTCCGTACTCGGCACATGCACCGTGTTTCACCCACACTTGGACGCTGTTGAGTCTTTACGAAAATAAAACTTAAAATGGAAAAAAAAATACTTTCACAATGTTGACGGATTTCTGAAATTTCCGGATTTCTGATACCTGGATTCTTGATCCTACACCGGATGCTGCTGATTCAAAGTTACGTCTCGCGTTTTTCTTCCGCTAACGGAACGCAAGGTCCATCTCCTCGAGGCCGGAATTCATTGATCCGAAAATCTGCCTTGAACATCGTCAGACCATTTTCCGGGGCTGCGTGTGTCGCACCGCCTCAGTACCACGAAACAGGTGGTCCGTGATCTCGTGGAGGCCGGGGTATTTACGTATCTCGTCGGACGTCGCACGGTGGCTGGACGGATGTCCCCCCCAGGCGTCGTACAGGTGGCGCTTGATGAGTGTGTGTCGTAGTCTCCGTGATGCCACTCAGCACACAGGATCAGCGTCAGTGCTCAGACAACACACACACACACACCCTCCTTACCCTGCTGAGCGGGTGCTGGGTCCCCTGGTCCTTACCGTGCTGAGCGGGCGCTGGGTCCCCTGGTCCTTACCCTGCTGAGCGGGTGCTGGGTCCCCTGGTCCTTACCCTGCTGAGCGGGCGCTGGGTCCCCTGGTCCTTACCCTGCTGAGCGGGTGCTGGGTCCCCTGGTCCTTACCCTGCTGAGCGGGTGCTGGGTCCCCTGGTCCTTACCCTGCTGAGCGGGTGCTGGGTCCCCTGGTCCTTAGCTCATTATTGAAGCCCATTTTACCCCTGCTGTTCCTCTTGCAATTTTTACCTCTAACAGGGGCCATTGTGAGAAGGTCCACGTGAGGGCATGATTACCACTATATATATTGTAACCTTTTACAAAAGGAAGTGGGTAGAGAGAGAGAGAGAGAGAGAGAGAGAGAGAGAGCTCACCTTGTTTGTTTAGCAAAGTGCCGACCTGTAATGGCCTCAGGGAGGAGAAAGAAAAATATTTTGAAATGTTGTGGGTTCCTTGAAAGTTGCTTCTGTGGCTGTAAGCCGAGAAATACGTCTGTGATTTATGGAGAAAAGTGATAAAGCTCACACTCGTGCATATATATATATATATATATATATATATATATATATATATATATATATATATATATATATATAGTAAAGTCTCTCCTCTTGGTAGAGACATACGACTTATCATTATAGAATATGAAATCATATATCCTCGTATCCATTTCTCTCCTCTTCCCGTTCCCAACTTCTTCTCCTCTCCTCCTCCTCCTCCTCCTCCTCCTCTTCCTCCTCCTTATTCCAGAAGGTGAGTGTGTGAGAGTAGGGGGTCGTGAGAGGAGCGAGGATGAGCCTGCTCAGGTTGTCTGGACGGGTCAGGCCTGGCCCTCCCTCGGAATATCTTTCATCTTTTGCCTCACACGTCACCAAGAAAAACACAGGACGTCACGACGGGCGGCAAAAAGGCTGACGGGAGGGAGAGAGGGAGGCAGGCTTCACCTCGGCAAGAAACTAATTGTTTACCTTACGTATTTAAGAAGGAAACTGACTGTACATAAACCTGTGTGTGGCTCATGAACTCCTCCCCGTGAAGGAGAGGTGATTAGATCCAGCACACTCGATCTGTTGGCGGCACTCACTTCAGTCTGTTATTACCAGCTGCTGCTACTGCTGCCACTGCTGCTGTTACTGCTGCTGCTGTTACTACTGCTGTTGCTGTTACTGCTGCTGCTGCTGCTGCTGTTACTGCTGCTGCTGCTGTTTTGATGTGCCGAGGGAAATGCTCGTGAAGACGGCCAGGTATAGAACACTGTCTTGCCCGTGTAACTGGAGGTTATACACCCTCGTCCAATAAGGGTGAAAGACACACTGTAAGCGTCATTGGAAAGAGAAGACAGACCTCTTGTTTCCACGCACGGTCAGCACCCTTCCTTCTCCTCCTCCACTTCCCTCTCCCCCACCATCTTGACTTTGACATGCGTAACTACTACGGTACACTTCCTCTGTTTCCCGTCAATACCGATGGATTACCCACATAAGTAGCTGGTGATACATGTGACAGTCGATTCCAGGCTTCCTGCCACGTCTTGGAGCATCACACATATGTGTTCAACACCTCTTAGTTCATATACAGTATCTTATACCTTTATATTCCGGATGTCTCAGTTGAGATACAGTATCTTATACTGTTTCTTATACCTATACTCACTACTGTATCTGCCCGCGTCTCAGCCAAAGTACATACATACGGCCATGCATATGTGTAACCTCTCGCGTTCAAGGTGGAGTGAGGGGAGGAGGGTTGTGAACCTGCCGCTTGGTTCAGGTTATCATCCTACAACATTTGGTTGCGATCGGCCTGGTGGCCTAGAGGGTACGGTTGCTACTGAGAATCCAGAATTCATAAGTTTATGTCCAGGTGAACTTGGGGCGGCACCAACCCCAGCTACTACTGTACGGTGGTGTGGGGGGGTGGTTCCGTGCTGGTTGTAACTGGTGGTGGTGGTGTTGAACTTGCTGCCACTAATTAACAGTATTCCATTTAGGTTGTAGCCAGACTTTAACCACCTCGTTGATGCATTTTAGATAACGAACCTATTACAGATAACGACTTACGCATGGACAGTCAGACAGACGGACAGACACAGATAGACAGACAGACAGACAGACAGACACATACACAGACAGACAGACAAACAGATAGACAGACAGACAAACAGACAGATAGGCAGACAGACAGACAGACAGACAGACAGACACACAGACAGACAGCAGACAGACAGACAGACAGACAAACAGACAGACAGACAGACAGACAGAGAGGGAGGCAGACACAAACCTTTTTGTTTTATATACGTAGATAAAGATATAGCCTGTTATGTGAGCTTTAGACTGTTCGTGGAAGACATACTCAGGTATTCTGTCCTCAACATATCCACACCAGGTGATCCTCAGGTCTCCAGGTCTTCCCCAAGCTTTCCCAGGTCTTCGCAAGGTCCTTCCCAGGTCTTGCCCAATCTCTGGGTTTTCCCCAGGTCTTCCAAGTCTTCTCTCCTGTTCCTCCAAGGATCTTCCTCAGGTTTTCCTTAGGTCTTTCTCGGGTCTTCCCCAGGTCTTCCCCGGGTCTTCCCCAGGTCTTACCCAAGTCTCGCAAGCCACGTTTTCTTCACCAAATTTGGGTACAGAGAAACTTTTACCATTTTTTTCTTCAACGTTGTTACTCCTTCCCCCCACCCTCACATGGAAGATGGGGGATGGAAGGATATATATATATATATATATATATATATATATATATATATATATATATATATATATATATATATATATATATATATATAACTGTCCATGATAACTGTCCCTCGTATCGAAAATGTCCCCCTTCACAGTACAGCCGGTCCTAGTGTATACACGAACATTCGCCCACCTCCTCCAGAATACATCACCACGGTAAAGATAACCTTAATCCCCCCCTCATAAGTCCACTACGTAGATGTTCCGCGATATGATGAAGAACGTAAGATCAAGAGCTCGTGTGTTTGAGGAGGAGTTCACGCCCGAGGTTCTTAGTTATCCGTACTGGCCACCTGGAGTGCGGGAACTCAAAACAAGGCTCTGGTCGAGAGAATTTACTCGCTAGTAATTTTATGCGCTCTGTGTGTGTGTGTGTGTGTGTGTGTGTGTGTGTGTGTGTGTGTAGGCCGTGACATAGAGAGGCCTTCACGTCTGTGTATCTTCGTGCTCTGGCTGGCATAGGTGTTTCTCTCACATCTCAGGCTCACGACTTGGTCAGTGTGGGCCAGACATCTTCCTGTGTTGTGTGTTTGACGTGGACGCATGTGACGCCCCGTCACAACCAGCTGATTGTGACCTGTGTTATTGTTACCACGTGTGTCACACTCTCCCACAGAATGTTACAACCACGTGAATGTGTTATGTTAGCACGAAATCATTATTTTTTTTTTTTTCTCTTTCTTTCCGCTTCTGTGTATGTGCATTTTATCATGTGTATGCTATCAATGTTTGATATAATTTGTCCTCATTTATATATTGTGTGTTTCTCATGATTTATGATATAGAAAATCTTACTTTAGATTCAGTATTGCAATGAGTAGCGATGAAAACCTTTTATTGTTTGTGTGTCATGTTTGTTTATTGTTTGTTAAGCCAGGGTGATTTGATGTGGCCTGGAATATTTTCGGTGTTCAACATAAATGTATTTTATGGAGAAGGTTCGAAGTGTGGGGAGAGGTTAACATAAAGGCCAGACCTTTAGTGATATGTATATATATATATATATATAAAGTGATGACGTTATTAATTGATATTTGCTGATGTATTAAGGTGGAGGCGGCTTGATGGATGTGTGGAGTGATTAATTACTCTAACAATGAGGGAGTTTCTATCGAGGGGGGGGGTCTTTAGTATGTAAAGTGGGTGAGTGGCTAGCGGATGGTGGGTGGACGTGCGGATGACACGGATGACGGCGTCAGCACGGCTGATGACAAGCTGGCTGACTGGCAACAGCATGGACGACTGACTGACTGGCTGACTGGCTCATGAATGGCCTCTCCACTGCATAATGTGTCGGGTGTTCCATGACTGTATTGTTCATCTGGTCTTGTGGAACTGACGCTGGGACCAGTACCACAGGGGAGCCACAGAGGGTGGGTGTGGCCCAGCTGCGACCAGCACCACAGGGGAGCCACAGGGGAGCCACAGAGGGTGGGTGTGGCCCAGCGACTAGCACCACAGGGGAGCCACAGGGGAGCCACAGAGGATGGGTGTGGCCCATGATCCAGCACCACAGGGGAGCCACAGAGGGTAGGTGTGGCCCAGGATCCAGCACCACAGGGGAGCCACAGACGGTTTTCTCTCTGTTTCGTCCATGTTCTCCTCCTCTGCTTTTTTCCCACCTCTCCTTTCAGATCCCTCTCCTCCTCCTCTCCCTCTCCCATCCACCCCTCCCTCTCTCACTATACCCACACTTCATCTCATCCCACCACTAATTTTTCCCTGACTCCACTCTCGCTCTCCCCTCCTAGTCCTTCTTTCACTCTCTCTCTCTCTCCTCCCTCGGTGCTCCTTCCCCCACCCCCCCCCCCACCTTCTCTCTCTCTCCCCACCCCTCACGTGTCCTACCCTCCCCTCACCCCGGCACCACGCCCTTCGCCGCTGCAGTGTCTGAGGACGACGCCTCTAGTGGTGTGGTTGAGGGGCAGCACTTGGCTGCTGCCGTGTCTGAGGTTGTTTTTAATGCTGGTGTGGACGGGAGGCAGCCCCCTGGCCTCTCCCGTGTCTGTTGGCCCCATTAATGGTGGTGTGGTAAGGGGCGACCCTTGGCTGGTACAGTGTTCGGGGATGCCCTTAATGATGGTGTGGTAAGGGGCGACCCTTGGCCTTCGGAACTATGTTGTGGTGTACTGCCGGTGTCGCTGTGTGTGGTGATGGGCTGGGACGACTGGTGATGGGCTGGGAGATCTGGTGATGGACTTGGAGATCTGGTGATGGTGGCGGGTGACGGATGTGTGTAGTGATGATGGGTCGAGACGTCTGTTGATGGGGACGTATGGTCATTGGCTGGAACGGCTGGTGATGGTGGCGGGTGATGGGTGTGTTCGGGATGATGGGGACGTACATATGGAGATGGGCTGTGACGTCGGGAGAGAGCGGCGGATGATGGGGGGGATGTGGTCGTGTCTGTGGTGATGGGGCTAGGAGGGCCTGGGTGGGATAGGTCATCATCAACACTGGGAAGGGGAGAACAAAGCCGCTGGTGGAAAGGGGGATGGGGTTGTGCCGGTGGGAAGGGGGTTGTGTCGGGGGGGGGGATGGGGAGGATTGTGCCGGGGGGAGGGGTGGGGGGGTTGTGTTGTGTTGACCCCGTGGAAGCTCTTAAAACACACACTCCCTCCCTCCCTCTCTCTCTCTCTCTCCCCACTTTCCCTCCCTCTCCCTTCCCTCACATTTACCAAACAAGTGGCTCCTTCCAACTCGGTTGTGTGTGTGTGTGTGTGTGTGAGAGAGAGAGAGAGAGAGAGAGAGAGAGAGAATGTTTATTATACTTTACGTACCGAAGTCCACCTCCTGGTGTTGTAATCAAGGTTGTAGACTAGTAAAATGAACCTTTAAACACCAGAGACAGTCTAGCAGATGCGCGCGCACGGTAGACAACATACGCACGGTAGACAACATACGCACGGTAGACAACATACGCATGCTAGACAATATACGCACGGAAGGCAGCATACACACGGCGGGCGGCATACGCTGCGTTACGCTGAGTGGGAGTGGGGGGGGGGGACCCAGAATGGACCAGGTGATGCAGGAAGCGTATCCACAAGACTAGAAGATGTACGCTTATCTTGTTAATTAACGAAGACATGAGGAGGCTCCTGGTGCGTGGAATAAAGATAGGTAAGATTTAAAAGTAGAAGCGGTCTATCTGTCTCTCTGTCTGTCTGTCTTTCTGTCTCTGTCTGACTCTCTGTCTGTCTCTCTGTCTCTCTGTCTGTTTGTCTGTCTCTCTGTCTGTCTATCTGTCTCTCTCTGTCTCTTTCTCTGTCTGTCTGTGTCTCTCTCTCTCTCTCTCTCTCTCTCTCTCTCTCTCTCTCTCTCTCTCTCTCTCTCTCTCTCTCTCTCTCTCTGTCTCTGTCTGTCTCTCTGTCTGTCTGTCTCTGTCTTTTTTTCTTTCTTTTTCTCTTTTCGTCGTGAGTGTCACAAGAAGCATCAGGTGTCACTGAGATTGGCTGAGGGAGGAGGCAGCCCTGCTGGGACCCGGCCATGTGAGGTGCACTGGTGGTGTGGGCTTGGGGCGCGCCCAGAGAGAGAGAGAGAGAGAGAGAGAGAGAGAGAGAGAGAGGACATCATCCTGGCCGAACTGGTGAACCGTGAGAACGGAAGGGTGAGGATTGGCAGGGAGAGAGGAGGGAGGGGAAAAGCCAGGAGAGAGAGAGAGAGAGAGAGAGAGAGAGAGAGAGAGAGAGAGAGAGAGAGAGAGAGAGAGAGAGAGCGTAGGTGACGGTAGCGTTGGAGGTAACAGCCAGGAAAGAGGAGGGAATGGGTGGGTGACGGGAGTGGTGGAGGGAGCAGCTAGAAGAAGGGAGGGAGTACATGGGTGATGGAAGTGATGGAGGGAGCAACTGGGAGACAGGAAGGGGGAGGAGTACATGGGTGATGGTAGTGATGGAGGGAGCAACTGGGGGACAGGAGGAGGGAGGATTACATGGGTGATGGTGGTGATGGAGGAAGAAACTGGGAGGCAGGAGGAGGGAGGAGTACATGGGTGATGGTGGTGATGGAGGAAGAAACTGGGAGGCAGGAGGAGGGAGGAGTACATGGGTGATGGTGGTGATGGAGGAAGAACTGGGAGGCAGGAGGAGGGAGGAGTACATGGGTGATGGTGGTGATGGAGGGAGGAGCCACGAGAGGAAGGAAAGGGGGTGGAGGTGGAGGGATTAACTATGTTAGGAGGCTCGGGATTAGCTAGGCAAGGAGGGAGGGAGGGAGACTGAGGAAGATGGTGTGCTGCTCTGAGGGATTAACTCAGTTTGGGGAAAGAACTTTGTACGTAATGTTGTGCAGAGGAATAGTTAAGTTGGGCAGGGCGGAGCAGAGGGGGCGGAGGAGGAGGAGGAGGAGGAGGCTGAGTTGGTGAGGGAATCAGATAAGATGAGGTTTCTTGATCTGCACAGGGTGAAGGAAAAATGAGGGGGAGTCAGTCTTTGTGTGTGTGTGAGAGAGCGAGCGAGAGAGAGAGAGAGAGAGAGAGAGAGAGAGAGAGAGAGAGAGAGAGAGAGAGAGAGAGAGAGAGAGAGAGAGAGAAGATTTATGAATGGCAGGACGTGGAAGGAGAGGTGTGAAGGCTGAGAGTTAGCCCCACCCAGACAGGGAAATGTAAACATCAAAGGCACACGGGGAGCGGAGGAGCGGCGGTGCGGTGGTGGAGGGAGGGTGTTAGCGGCCCTCTGTGTGTGACAAGTTAAGTCATTACCAAGGGTGGGTGGGGTTAGCTCCCACCACCAGCCCTGCCAGGTGCTGCCACCGCCGCCGGAAGTCGGGCTAGGAGGAAGTTATGGTAGGTAAAGGTGGGTCAAGGGGAGTATATGACGGCGAGGCTGGGGAGGTTACGGAGGGGGATTAGATTAGGGATTGGGGAGACATGGCCGCAACTGGGTGAGCAAAGAGGGTGTCATGTATACAGGTGGTGGTGAGTGGCCTTACGTGGGTTAGGTGGGAGGGTTGGGGAGCTGCTGGGAGTAAGAGGAGGTCGAGGAAGGGTGAAGGGGAGATAACTTTTGCAGTTCAAGGATGATGACCGCCTCCCCCAGCCACCTTACCCCACCCCGTGGGAGACTGTGGATCATGAGCGACCTGGTACTGTGGTAGTCTTACCCTGGGATATACCGTGGGAGGTGACTGTTCCACATCCCTCCGTCCCTGGGATCTGGGCCGCTGGTCTGGACGGTCCAGGGTGATCCATAAACATGATCATTAAGAGGAAAATTTGTCGTCCTCTTCCTGATGGGAGGAGAGTGCCTGCCCTCCCTCCGCCGGCCACAGGAGGGCCGTGCACCTGCATACATTAACCTGTATGATTCTCGCCCGTGCTGACACTCACGCTCCTCCTCATGAGTAAGCCCTTATGGCCAGGAGCCTCCCAGCGCCCGCCAAAAATCAAGGGATGGAGAGTTTTCGTTTTCTGTTTTGCTTCAGAAAAAAAAGAGGGGACGTAAAAAAAAATAAGAAACTTTGTCTCCATTATCGTAATGAGGCGGGTGCAGGGAGCGTGGTGAGGGCTTATACCGCCGTGGTGGTTATGGTGGTGGCGGCGGCGGCCGCTGAGGTTTTCCTGCTGTATAGTAGTGAGTTTGATTGAAAAAGTGGCATTCTTCATTCCCTCCCTCCCTCCCAGCTCTAGGCAGACAGCCCTGATCAGGTGCGTCCCTTTTGTTTTTCCTTTTTGTGTGTTTGTCTTGTCATAGAGAGGCATCGATCACGGTAACTGTGCTGGCCATATCTAGGTCGAGGCAGGTGGGAGGGAGGGGGAGGCATACTGAGGAGTAGGCCATTCTTCAAGTGCTGACACACACACGTTCGAGGAAGATGGATCTTCGTATTCGGGGAAAACAGGAGATAGAGAGTTCCCGGGCCTGGATGTGGCACGCCTGGGAGTGCACGGCTTGGCTTAAAGGTAGTGGCTCGTGAGGAGCCAATTTGCGACTGCAGGAGCGGGAGTGATAGCTGTAAAAGAGAGGCGAAGAGCAACGTTGTAGCGAAGAGGGAGAAAGAGGTGGCGGGTCAAGTGTAGGAAGTGAAGGAGGGAGGTTTGTTCAGGCACTCTGCTACTGTAGGTGGAGCTCTCCCAGATGTGTGGAGTGCTGCTCCTCACACAGACGGACCGAACCCCTGTTAAGGCGCTCTGCCACTGAAGGTGAAGGTGGAGCTCTTCCACATGTGTGGAGTGCTGCATCACACACAGACGGACCAAACCCCTGTACACCTTGAGTAGCTAACTACTCGTAGGAGAGACACACACACATTCGAGACGAACATGATTCCCTTCCTCCTTCACGAAGATGAGGTCACTCTAGTGGTGATACGGAGTTTCCAGGAGAAGCTTGAGGTTGGTCAAGTCGTTGGCTGGCAGAAATTAATCTCGAAATGGAAAAAAAAAAAAGAAATTGAGAATTGGCCTGAGGGGGGAATTGAGGAAATTAGGTTCTGGAAGAACGTGTTTGACAAGGTTACGTCTACCCTACTGAGGGACGTTGTCTATTAGGCAGAAGAATAATTCATTTTAGGGTTAGGGGAAACCAGGAAGAGAGAGAGAGAGAGAGAGAGAGAGAGAGAGAGAGAGAGAGAGAGAGAGAGAGAGAGAGAGAGAGAGAAGTGGTGGTGGTGGTAGAGTGTTTGGATCTGTGACAACCTTCCCAATCTGTAAATGGCTCCGTCCTTCCATTTAGCTTACGAAGCCGTCCAGTATTGCAGGGAGAGGAATAGTTTATCCTGTATATCCCTGTGGTGATATATATATATATATATATATATATATATATATATATATATATATATATATATATATATATATATATATATATATATATCTTTTCTTTTCTTTCAAACTATTCGCCATTTCCCGCATTAGCGAGGTAGCGTTAAGAACAGAGGACTGGGCCTTTGAGGGAATACCCTCACCTGGCCCAATTCTCTGTTCCTTCTTTTGGAAAATTGAAAAAAAAACCGAGAGGGGAGGATTTCCAGCCCCCCGCTCCCTCCCCTTTTAGTCGCCTTCTACGACACGCAGGGAATACGTGGGAAGTATTCTTAATCCCCTATCCCCAGGGGATATATATATATATATATATATATATATATATATATATATATATATATACCATGTAAAGTAACCATTTCAAGAATGTATGAAAGCACTAGACATTAGCTATACTAACTACATTCTTCAAGTAATGGAAGTTCGTAGACGCGTTTTGTGATGCACTCGAGAAATATGGCTGTAACAACGACTGGTGCAGCTGAATCTGATTCTTGACCCACGCCTGGTGCAGGTAGGAGAGTCCGAGAGAGTGCACTGAGGTGATCCTGGGTGTGGAGGTTCGTGCGCCCCTGGTGAGGGAGGGCCTCCGTGGGCACATAGCTTCCTCGGGAGGGAGTTGAGGTATCCGCTCAGCTCTGGCTGATGTTGGATGATGGGGAGGGAGGGGAGTCGGGTCAGGTCGTCTCCAGACATCTCACTACGCCGGGAGTAAAGTAATTATTGATCATAATCACACATGGTGTACACACGTTCAAGTAAGTGTTGTGGCAGAGCAGCGGCACTGAGTACGTGGGGTCGAATGTGGCCCACACTTGCCTCCCGTGCGGCCACGAAAAAGAACAGGAGAAAAAAAAATTGGTAAGTGATGGAATGTGAGAGATTATAAGTAATCATCGTAAGTGAGAAATGCTCTGATAATCATCAAACTACGTCATATAAAGTGTAGATACTTAATGTGACTTACTTAAGCACATATTAGATTACTTTTTGTTCGGGGGTTCTACGTAAACGTATCTATTTTCACACGACCTTTCGTACGCGTTCAGTGTTTCCGCTTGCCACATTTGGCCCTCGCTGTGTTTTTTTTCTAGTGGACACCATTATTATAGAGCGTAATGTATATCAAGTTTCTCTATAGTCCTGTATTTCGTGATATATGTATATAGTGGAGTAGATATATACGGCAGTATTCAGTAATGTATTGTCTGGTAGATTTTCGCCAGTGTTGATGCCATGACACCACACGATGTGACCCCGAGCGTCAGGAGGAATGATGGCTGGAGGTTGGTGCGCCAGGGGCAGGCAGGACCCGAGTATCCTGGTGTGTGTGTGTGTGTCTGTGTGTGTGGCGTTGCCATGGTGCAGGTCGCTGGAGGTTTAACACGGCCGCGCGCGTGAAATATTGCTTGATCCGCCTGCAACATGGCCCAATAACAGAGAGGAAATAAAGCACGTATATTACCACCATATTCACACATCAGAACACGGTCGCCATCCTCGCCGTCTGGCCACTGCCAGACCCTGCTGCAACGAGCGACCCGCGCGGAGATGTGCACCACTGGTCGTGTGGATGACAGACCTTAACCTCGAGATGATCAATCAGGGAGGATCGAGGTTCACATCATTTGGTGATTGTTTCAATACTCTAACATGAGAGTTGTGATCACAGCGGCACATTTTGGCGCTGGTTCCACCACGAGAAGAGAGGCGGACGAGTGCTCCCCTCTCCGGCCCAGGGGAAGCTCAGCTGAGTGCGACGACGGGACGGAGGCAAATTCAATGGCTGCGTGCTTCCTTCCCCCTGTCGGTGGTGGCTGGTGAAGAAGTGGCCCGCGTCAGCTGTGAGAGACGTGGAAAATAATATCCCCGACGGTCTGTTGAGCGCCGTGGTTCACTACAGCCAGCCCCGCCCCCTCCGCCCAGCAATAGACCCCCCCAGGACCCCACACAGAACCCAGGAGTCAACGGTGATAATGAAACGAGGGAAATATCTCTTCTTTTTAACGTACATTCCGGCACATTTCGCGCGAGGCTTAGACCCCACGGCGCCAGTGTGGTCACCAGGACGGCGGCTCCTCACGCTGCTGCTCCGGAATGATGCGTCCTCAGCCTCCTCCTCCTCCTCCGGAATGATGCGTTCTCCTCCTCCTCCGGAATGATGCGTTCTCCTCCTCCTCCTCAACATTTGTCCCTGGTGGTGGAGCAGGGATGCGACAAACGATTTATTTTACTGCCTCTGTAAGCAGGGTGGACCTCTCCCTGCATGGCATGGGACGCACAATATCGAGGGAGGTGAATCTTTCATGGCCAGGGGTCGACGAGGGTTGTAGTTCGATGGTTCCCCCGGGCAGTAGTTGAATCACCTGAGAAGTTTTACGTGTCGTGAGAAAAGCATATACAAGGAGGTTTGCTCACAAACACCGTATTGCTCCACTTCCATGTGGATAAAACTGCGCTCCACCAGCCACTTGTCGTGCTGTGAACCACTGTAAAGAGGGGGGGGGGGAACCCCTCTGCAGAATATGTGAGCGTTTACAAAATCTTCGAACTTGCACAGCTGTTTTGCCGTGATGTTGCAGATTTCCTCTTGTAAAAGGTACTTTTATGTAAATAAGATTCCCGACGCTGTTCCCTCCCAGTTATCTCAGACACAGCGGCTTCCAGCACGTCGCCAGAGGCAGGTGAAATGTTTAAGGGACAGGCGGACTTAGGAGCAGTGGTTGGATACCTCCTTCGTGTGCACGCGCGCGCGCGCGCGCGCGTGTGTGTGTGTGTGTGTGTGTGTGTGTGTGTGTGTGTGTGTGTGTGTCGCAGGATGATAATGGTTGTAAACAGCTGGAGATCATTAAGCCAAAAGCCTTACCCTATACATCAAGACGTGGACAGTGTGGTAGAATGTAAGGGGGTGAGGGAAGAGGGGGTCTGAGGGCGGTCCTGCATCATACGAGGGGTTGTCTTGCCCGGCGAGGAAGACGCCTGTGGTTGGCGGGTTCAGCATGACCCATGGGTACGGCACGGGACCGGACGGGACGGGATGGGACGGTACGGGATGGAATGGGATGGGATGGGATGGTACGGATGGAAACCCAAGCATGACATGTGAGGATCTCCAGTATGGTGTCAGCCGGAGTCTAGAGAATGTACAAGAGATGAGGCCCTGTGAGTGTAGACCTCCCTCCCTCCCTCCGTACATTACAGACAGGTAATTTCTCTCGTGATGCACGGAAGCAAAAGCCAATAAGTCGTCTTCCAAAGCCAAGCATAATTGGAATGTGTCGGAGCTAGCGGGAGGGATGGGGAGTGGGAGGGGGGGGGGGGGGGGGTGTCGCTTCTCAAGCTCGCCAAGTTACTGCTAAACTAGAAAGCCTTTTATCACAGCAGTAAAATTGGAGTGCTGTCCGTCTGGCAGTAATGAGATTCCCCCAGCTGAGCCGGCCGGAACTTACTCCATGTCTGCGTTACAACAACATCTTTGTTTTCCCTCGGTGGACTGGGACGCCAAGCTCTATCCCCGCTGGTGGTAAACAATGGATGAGATGCTTCGTTCATATCGGTAACTCAGGATCCGATGCTTCGTTCATATCGATAACTCAGGATCCGATGCTTCGTTCGTATCGATAACTCAGGATCCGATGCTTCGTTCATATCGATAACTCAGGATCCGATGCTTCGTTCGTATCGATAACTCAGGATCCGATGCTTCGTTCATATCGATAACTCAGGATCCGATGCTTTATTTGCTCTTGGGAAGCTGAGATGCGATGCTTTACTGCTGTTGGTAAACTGGGTTACGATACATCGTTCCTCTTAGTGAAGAAGTTGGTATGCGATGTTCTAACGTTGGGATGAGCTGAAGTTTGCGATGGTCTGCCGCTGTAGGTAAACTGGGGTGCGATGCGTGCACTCACGCCTCGGGAGTTGGACTGTCTTCCTCCGTTGGAAGCAGACCCTGAGACCGACGACACAGCTAAAATAGACTCCGCTGCTCGTACCTGTGTGGGTACTACTGGCCAAGCGAAGCGTTGAGAGAGGCGGGTAGCGTCAACACCGCAGGAGCCAAGCCTAGCCAGCCTCTGGCTCCTGGCACATCCCCACAAACACTGCCCTTCCACCGTTCAGGTAACGACTCGGGACCGAACTTTGCTTCTCTCACTATGTCTGAAGATGTCGGTAGAGTGGCTTCGTTATCAGAACTTTCGTCTTTCGTATTATGATGACTTCATCCTTCGTAACCGAGGTGTTTGTACTGAACCTCACCCAGAGGACCCAGGAGTTGGGGTATAGTACGTCAGAGTCTGAGTAGAGCAAGTCTTATGTTGCCCACGTTGGCCTAGACCCAGGGTCGTCGTGAGGCAAGCAGCGGCCGCTTTCCAACCATCCGTATCGTAATTCGAGTGAAACGTAGGTTCGTATTACCGTAGAGTTTTATCCAGCAGCCAACGTTGTGTTGGAGAACGTGCCCTGGGGAAGATCCTCATGTATGTACAGTTCCAGAAGAAGGAACGGAGAGGTGGGCCAAGTGAGGATATACTCTCTAAGGCGCACTTCTCTGTTCTTAAAGCTCCCTCGGTAACGCGAGAAATGGCGAATAGTATGAAAGAAAGAATATATATATATATATATATATATATATATATATATATATATATATATATATATATATATATATATATATATATGTATATATATATATATTTATATATATTGTTGAACCTTGTGCTATCTTAGCGGGAGAGCCTTAAAGAATGTGTTTACTTTCCCTGTTGTAGTGTGATTTTCAACAAAATAGAAATTTTGAAAAAGGTAAAATGAGGTATGACGAGTAGTAGTGATGTTTTTCAGTATTGGAAATAAGTTAATGAAGGCCTTTCACACCTTTAATATTATCCTAATATCCTTTCCAATTGTACCGTGGGACGACAGTTCGCGACCAATTAAGATATTTATTACCACCTGTAATTACCCCAGAGCTTAATAACGCGAGCAATTAGCCAGAATATAACTTTTAAACCCCAGGTCCTCTTCCCCTCCCCCCCTCAACATTACGATGAATAGCACCCATGATAACGTGTTAATGAGCCTCGTGGGTTTGGTTATAGCCGGGATTGGGTTCAACCCACGCCCCTGGACCCACACCACTGCCCCGGTGCGTCCTCACTCCACCTTCGACGCCGCCTCCTGCGTCAAGACAGTCCTCTCCCCGGGGTCGCTGTGGAGGAGACTGAAGGGCGTGGTCGTGGGTGTGGTGGAGGACATCAGTGGGCCCTTAGCGGTGAAATGTTTTCCTGACTGGCGTTGTTGTATTAGGGAGCTGCCCCAGGGAGCTGCCCCAGGGAGCTGCCCCAGGGAGGGAGGGAGACTGATCGTCCCCAACATTTTTGCCAGCGTACGAGAGAGGGGTTGGGGACCCTCGTACGGGAGAGGGGTTGGGGACCCTCGTACGAGAGAGGGGTTGGGGACCCTCGTACGAGAGAGGGGTTGGGGACCCTCGTACGAGAGAGGGGTTAGGGACCCTCGTACGAGAGAGGGGTTGGGGACCCTCGTACGAGAGAGGGGTTGGGGACCCTCGTACGAGAGAGGGGTTGGGGACCCTCGTGCGAGAGAGGGGTTGGGGACCCTTGTACGAGAGAGGGGTTGGGGACAGCACGACGGCTAAGAATCTCAGTGAGGCAGGCGTTCAACAGCAGATGCCAGGTTAGACCACGTACATTTTCTTTACGTACACAACTCACACATGTATCTTCCTCTTGCCTAACCTTTTCCTCCTATGCGATCTCTCTCTCTCTCTCTCTCTCTCTCTCTCTCTCTCTCTCTCTCTCTCTCTCTCTCTCTCTCTCTCTCTCTCTCTCCTTTATTACTTTCTCTTCTTTCTTCAAGGTCTCGCTGAGTTGAGGACTCGTGTCCGTGACTGGAGTTTTCTACTGAAAGAAAAGGTTGGGAAAAAAAAAAGAAAATAAAAAAATCTAGACGTCTCTCTCTCTACGTGGAGTGGAACCCCCTCCTTCCCCCACTCCGAACATTTTTGCCTGAATTAGACGTGAGCAATTTGTATTCACGTTAACCCAAGCTGAGCCCCAGGCAGAACCCAAGTGCTTGGCTGGTGCGTTTGTGTATTTTCATTGAGTTTAAAGTGTTCCTTTGTGCATCAACATGTTTATAGGATTTGTATCACTGTGCAGGTTTGGATCCTCTTGCTTTTAAGGTTACGATGCGCAGGAAGGTCAGAGAGACGCATAGTGTTGCCCAGGGTTATACGTCAGGGGTAAACAAACGGGACGGGAGGGAGGAGGTCTAAGAACGAGACTCCGGAGATGAGATGTTGATGTGAGTCAGTTATTAAACCCCCCTCGGGTAGGGGAGCCCTCCCTGCCCAGGGCTGGTGTGTGGGGGAGGCGGCAGGCAGGGAGCATACTGCATCTTTAGTCTGCCTCACTTAACGGCCGTGGGCGCTTGGGCTCCCGCCCGACGCCCACCCGTCTACCCGCCCTCCCGCCCGCCCGCCCGCCCCTCCGCCAACACTCGCAAATCTCTCTCTCTCTCTCTCTCTCTCTCTCTCTCTCTCTCTCTCTCTCTCTCTCTCTCTCTCTCTCTCTCTCTCTCTCTCTAAAATACCTCTCCTCCTCCTCCTCCTCCTGTGTTTGACCGCCCGAGGGTTTCTGCCTGCTTCAGTGTTTGATGGCTGCGTTACCGAGTAAACTGATTTCCACAGGTGTCTCGCGCCCCTGCTGTTGCTCAGGCCGTGCATGATGCGGTGTGACCTGCTCAGTACCACCTGACCAGCAGGACGTATGAGGCTTGAGCGATGCATGATGAGGTGTGACCTGGTCAGTACCACCTGACCAGCAGGACGTATGAGGCTTGAGCGATGCATGATGAGGTGTGACCTGCTCAGTACCACCTGACCAGCAGGACGTATGAGGCTTGAGCGATGCATGATGAGGTGTGACCTGCTCAGTACCACCTGACCAGCAGGACGTATGAGGCATGAGCGGTGCATGATGAGGTGCGACCTGCTCAGTACCACCTGACCAGCAGGACGTATGAGGCATGAGCGGTGCATAATGAGGTGTGACCTGCTCAGTACCACCTGACCAGCAGGACGTATGAGGCATGAGCGATGCATAATGAGGTGTGACCTGCTCAGTGCTCGACCAACAAAACGCAAGAGACATGAATCAGACTTGAGGTATGATGGCATAGCTTGATCCGTCACAAGAATTACTAGATGCACTTGTATCCTTCCGGGGGTCACACGTGGCATATGACCTTTAGGATCATGAAGTCCTACGGTTCAAGGTCACTGACCAACATCCTCATAAGATCAAATAACTCGAAGACGAACAGTTCCACGTGTATTGCTGGAAGACATTCCGTAGCAAGAGAAGACGACATTTTTTTGTGTTTTGTTTTTTAGTGGACATGATTTTTGATGGAGGGTTGACAGGGGGTGCCTGATATTGAAAACTTTAAATACGAAATGCCAAAGTTGCTAGACGTTTTAAAGGTGGAGCCTCACTATTTCTGGGGAGCAGATAGGTACACCATGCTATTATGTGATTCATTATGTAAATTGAAACAGGACTGTGGCTGTCAGATGGATTCATCGGCCACTGACGTCTTGAAAATGGTTGACTTTGTCCATAATCTTAGAATATAATTTTTTTAAGTTAGAGGCTCCAGTCACGGAGGTAAGTCTACATCTAGGCCGGACCTTAACTGAAATGTAGAGAGGATTATGAAAGGGAAAAAGAAGAGACGAGGGAAAGTATTTACGAATTTTGGAGGAAGTGGAAAGCCTGTCCTTTGCAATGTGCGCCAGGTCATAGGTATTGGGAAAGACATGAGATGGTAAAGAGATCCAAAGCTTCCAAGTGTTGGGGGGAAAAGGAACAGTTATTAGAACGGTTCAACCTTGGGTTGATAATGGTCCCACAGTAACCATGTGACGCATCAGCTTGCCGAGTGCTGCGTGGTGTAGCTAGTAGTGGTGGGGGGCACACAAGCAGCCAGCTCTCGGGAGCAAGAACCAAAATAATACCTATAGAAGAAGAGGAAAAGTGGACCAAATTTTGCGGCAAGTGGGTCACGTTTTGAAGTTAGCCTGGGAGAGTTTATAAGTCTGGTGGGTTTCGACTCAACTCTGTTATAGGTACAGGAACACATCAGATCCCCTGAAGTTGAAAAGTTTGTTTGCAGATTCGGGCGAGCTTGCCTGAGTTGAAGACGCGAAGAACTTGGGTTGAGATATCTCTCTTATAACCTTAAACGTACACCAGGTAACTCTACATGTGTTCTTGCTGGTGAGGAGACCGAGGTTGTTGATCATCATCCAAAGTTCTGCAAACCTCTTGATGTAAGAATGACCAAAAAAACAAGTCATACATGTGAGTGGCTTGATCTTAATTCAAGAAGGGAGTTTTGCTTCCTCGTCTTTTCCGAAAGGTTCCCAAGATGAGACTGACCAGGGGAATGGATGAATACAACCAACAAGAAAATCATTGGTTCTGTTTTAAGAAAAAGTAAGTTTATTGAGGAATGAGGATGATGATGGAAACAGAACAACGACGTTTACTGATGGCTCAGCATATGGTCAAGGCGCAGCCTTATACTGTAGTTACTGAAGAAGAAGAAGAATCTCACGTAGGGGAACTGCCAAGAAGGCCTTGCCTGATTACTGTAGAACTTTTTACAATTCAGGCAACACCTACATTACGTGAGCAGTCTCCAAAAAGAATAGATCCATCATGACCCGATTACTATGAGTGTCCTCCGAGCCATACTCTGCTCCGGTGTTTCTCATAGTTTAAGAAGTCCAGGATTTGATTGTAGGAGACCACTCGAAGCCAGTTAGTGTAGAACTCTGCTGTGGTCCTGGACGTTTTGGTATCAGCAGGTATGAAAGAGCAGAGGCTGATGCTCGTAAAGCGGCATGGTCGAGCAGTCTGTATACGATAGCTGTGTCTGACAGTGATTGGATGAGTAGATTAAATAACTATGTCAGGTGTCCATGACAGGCTGGACGGGACTTGGAAGCCTTCCTGGAAATATAAGTGTTTGAAGTCAGCTGTTCCTTCCTAAACAGGAATCACCATTTTGAGACAGTTCTCTGTTGACTGAGGAATGGTCATGCTGTGTTTGACCAACTGGCACTTAATGTAGAGAGGAGTCCTGCACCAATAGAACACCTGGAATTACAGTATTACCCTTCGTTATGTACTTACGAATGACGGAATGTAGAGGCGTCAGAGTCACAGATGAAATGTTAGATAACAGTGGAAGGAATATATATATATATATATATATATATATATATATATATATATATATATATATATATATATATATATATATATATATATATATATGAGAAAGCTTGGACAATCATATTAATGTAACTAGACAGATGTGTTGTTAAAGGGAGCCACAATATGAAATTCTGTGTTGATTGTTATAAGATTTAAGATGTGTTTTAATAAGTGGAAAAATAATACAATTCTCTGTAAATAGTTTAAAATGTTTAGATATCACTTTAATGCTAATACCAGCTGAATAACCTTTAGGTTCCAGCGTTTTATGAATGCCTGGAAATGAATGAAACTGGGAGGAGACGGGAGGGGAGGGAGGGACGTTTCAGGGGTAACCCTGTTATATACCGCCAGCATTCTGAATCCTGGAGAGCGACAGTGTTGTGTTGTGGTAGGGTGGCGTTCGTTGTAGCAGGACCGTGACATGAGTGAGTGGTTCTCTTGTGTCAGTGTCAGGTCGTATGTTCAGGGGGGCTTATGTGGAGGGCCTCTAGTGTTTACGTACAGATGATGGGTAGATTACGTCCACACAGACTGGCCTGGCACACATACCCAGCGAATGAAAATGCTGTTTTATTTTCCCTCCAGTGTTCCCTCCCTCAGATATAGATATTAAGTCCCATTGAATCTTATACTAGTACCTACTCTCTGATCCCACTGAAGCTTATACCAGTCTCGACCCTCTGATCCCACTGAATCTTATACCAGTCTCCACCCTCTGATCCCCCTGAACCTTATACCAATCTCCACCCTCTGATCCCCCTGAACCTTATACCAATCTCCACCCTCTGATTCCACTGAACCTTATACCAATCTCCACCCTCTGATCCCACTGAATCTTATACCAGTCTCGACCCTCTAATCCCACTGACCCTTATACCAATCACTTCAGTGTGGTGCCTGATTGCCGTAATAAGTTGCAAAAGAACACTGGTTGTACCTCACGTTGCCTCAGTCTATTGGGTTCATGTTGGCGTAGTATATCGGTTGGTCTCTGGACGTGGGTTGAGGAAGCGTATATTCCTCCCCCTCCACCACCACAGGACTTGATGTCTCACGGAGGACTATCCAGGCCACCTGGTGTTGGCTGCACAGGACGCGTTTGTGGTAGGCGAGGTAGCCAGCCAGGCGCGCGGCTCGGCGGGTGGAGGAGACATGAGGAGGAGGAGGAGTGTGTGGTTAACCTTACCACTATCCTCTCCCACACACCTGGCTGGCTGATACACCTGCAGCACACGTGTCCCCCTCCATTCCCGCTGCGCCACACACCTGGCTGGCTGATACACCTGCAGCACACGTGTCCCCCTCCATTCCCGCTGCGCACCGAACACCTGGCTCTCACGAGGTCTGCACGTTTGAGACACCACCTCCTACTTCTCCTCCTCCTCCTCCTGGCGCCTTAAAGAGGACAGATCAGCTACACACACCTGCTAGTTTCCCAGGTCGATTGTCTAGAGGGGGGGGAGGGGGGGAGGGGCTAACCATAGATAGCGCTGGAAGCATGGATTATATTATTATTATTATTATTATTATTATTATTATTATTATTATTATTATTAATATTATTATTATTATTATTATGATCATCATCATCATTATATTATTATTATTATCATTATTATTATTAGTAGTAGTATTATCATGATCATCATCATCATTATATCATTATCATTATTATCATTATTATTATTATTATTATTATTATTATTATTATTATTATTATCGTTATTATTATTATTATTATTATTATTATTATTATTATTATTATTATTATTATTTTTCATTCTCTCTCTCTCTCTCTCTCTCTCTCTCTCTCTCTCTCTCTCTCTCTCTCTCTCTCTCTCTCTCTCTCTCTCTCGTTGCCCCAGGGTCGACGGCACTGGTAATAACCGACTGTTATCACCAGTGGTTCCTCCGTTCATCCGTACCGACCACCGCACGCTGCCACATGTGTGTGTGTGTGTGTGTGTGTGTGTGTGTGTGTGTGTGTGTGTGTGTGTGTGTGTGTGTGTGTATTCCTCTGTATATAGCGGCCACATGACCACAGCGACGCTCTGTCCTGCAGCGGTTACATGTCTCGTGCCGGAGCCAGCGGTCTGTGTAAGACTATGAGGAGCCACCTCAATGTAAAGACCACTCCTGCAGGAGAGGGTCACGAGTTAAATCTTTATCTGTTTTGGTTGGGCGGCGGAGGGTGTGTTAAGCAGTCCAGATACTGACGGAGGCCTTTTGGAAAACCCAGACGTAAAAGCACGATTGGGCAGAAGAGAACTAGAAAATGAAAAGTGAATTATATTCATAAGCTCTACAGAAAATGAGAAGTCTGAATTCTCATTTCAAAGGGAGAGGTTATGGATGCAGGGTGAGGTATGAGAAGATAATGAGAGCGAGAGTTTAGCGGTGGAAGGAAAGACAGAAAGAAAACATCACAACGGTCATCCCCGATGTACCAGCGTCTAAGAGAAGCTATGGGCAGGTATTGAGGGACGTCGATGTGTTGAGGCGTTGAAGTTTTAGTTTATGGATGAATGAGGTCGTTATTTGAAGAAAGAGTCGTTTTATTTACAGGTGGGGGAAGAGAAGGAGATGGGAGAGAAGTGTGGGGAACTCGTTCATTGATAGTCACGAAAGAAGGGAAGAGAGTAAGTTCATGAGCGAGTTGAGGGATATGACGTCAAGAGGGACGGGCGTGTGGGAGGAAGGACTGAGGAACGGAGAACTTGAACATCACACCTTTATACTAGGTCCTCCTCCTCCAGGGGTAACGAGTTACCAAGGGCGGGCCACACGCTGCTCTCTCTCTCCCTCCCTCCTCTCTCTCTCTCTCTCTCTCTCTCTCTCTCTCTCTCTCTCTCTCTCTCTCTCTCTCTCTCTCTCTCTCTCCCTCCCTCCTCTCTCTCTCTCCCTCCCTCCTCTCTCTCTCTCCCTCTCTCTCTCTCTCTCTCTCTCTCTCTCCCTCTCTCTCTCTCTGGGGGGAGATGACCGGCCGCTAAGAATAGGACAGGATATCACCAGCGAAGCCTCTCCATGCCCCAGGGACCATCTCCGGGGGGGTGATCAGGGCAGGCGAATGTGGGATGCGAGACGCTTCAGACTATGGGCGTTGGGGGAATTCAGAGATTGTGTGGGGAAAGGAGGGTATAGAGAGAGAGAGAGAGAGAGAGAGAGAGAGAGAGAGAGAGAGAGAGAGAGAGAGAGAGAGAGAGGCGCTAGGGGCTGTATGATGATAGAAGGTTGAGAAGAATCAAATTCTCTCTCTCTCTCTCTCTCTCTCTCTCTCTCTCTCTCTCTCTCTCTCTCTCTCTCTCTCTCTCTCTCTCTCTAAAACGAGGGAGTCCACGTCGTATAGCGGGGTCGTGTGAGGTGTTGTCGCCTGCAGGAGCAGTGTTGAATGCTTTCACGGGACTTGAACATCGGGTCGTCCGTCGTCTCCCGCCGCCTAGCTCCTCCACAGCCTGCCTCCTCCCTACCTTGTCTGCCGTGTCACTTCCCTCACCTTAATCTCTCCGTTTCCCTCTCATCTCCCCCTCTCAACCTCCTCCTATAATCGTTCCCTCCTCCTCCTCCTCTTCTTTCCTCTTACCTCCGCCCATGCAGCGTGATGTGTGTGTGTGTGTGTATCATGCCTCGCTTAATGAGACACCATTATTCTTGGAATATTTTCCTTTTTCCTCCCCGTAAATTCCAAAAGTCTCCTGGTCTTGACTTGTTGATCATTCCTGGAAATCAGTTGGCTGCGTCTAGGTTGGGAGAAAGGCGTTAGTTCTCACCGCAGGACGAGACGTGTGTGTTGATCAGCTGGTAACATGTTGATGGGGAAAGGGGAGGAATGGGTCAAGAGAAGGGAGGAATGGGTCAAGAGAAGGGAGGTATGGGTCAAGAGAAGGGAGGAATGGGTCAAGAGAAGGGTGGTATGGGTCAAGAGAAGGGTGAAATGGGTCAAGAGAAGGGAGGAATGGGTCAAGAGAAGGGAGGAATGGGTCAAGAGAAGGGAGGAATGGGTCAAGAGAAGGAAGGTATGGGTCAAGAGAAGGGAGGAATGGGTCAAGAGAAGGGAGGAATGGGTCAAGAGAAGGGAGGAATGGGTCAAGAGAAGGGTGGTATGGGTCAAGAGAAGGGAGGAATGGGTCAAGAGAAGGGAGGAATGGGTCAAGAGAAGGGAGGTATGGGTCAAGAGAAGGGAGGAATGGGTCAAGAGAAGGGTGGTATGGGTCAAGAGAAGGAAGGTATGGGTCAAGAGAAGGGAGGAATGGGTCAAGAGAAGGGAGGTATGGGTCAAGAGAAGGGAGGAATGGGTCAAGAGAAGGGTGGTATGGGTCAAGAGAAGGGAGGAATGGGTCAAGAGAAGGGAGGAATGGGTCAAGAGAAGGGAGGAATGGGTCAAGAGAAGGGAGGTATGGGTCAAGAGAAGGGAGGAATGGGTCAAGAGAAGGGAGGAATGGGTCAAGAGAAGGGAGGAATGGGTCAAGAGAAGGGTGGTATGGGTCAAGAGAAGGGAGGAATGGGTCAAGAGAAGGGAGGAATGGGTCAAGAGAAGGGAGGAATGGGTCAAGAGAGGTGAGGTCTTCAGGAAGTAACCCCGTGCCTCACCTGGAGTGGTGGGTCAGAGGAATGCATGGTATTCCCTACAACTGTCTTTGGGGAACTGTGCATGTTAACTGTGCATGTTAACTGTGCATGTTAACTGTGCATGTTAACTGTGCATGTTAACTGTGCATGTTAACTGTGCATGTTAACTGTGCTCTTAACTAGTGCTGTTCACTAGTGCTGTTAACTATGCTGTTAACTGTGCTGTTAACTGTGCTGTTAACTGTGCATGTTAACTGTGCATGTTAACTGTGCTCTTAACTAGTGCTATTCACTAGTGCTGTTAACTATGCTGTCAACTGTGCTGTTAACTGCGTTGTTAACTATGCTGTTAACTGTGCTGTTAGCTATGCTGTTAACTATGCTGTTAACTATCCTGTTAACTATGCTGTTAACTATGCTGTTAACTATGCTGTTAACTGTGGTGTTAACTATGCTGTTAACTATGCTGTTAACTGTGCTGTTAACTATGCTGTTAACTGTGCTGTTAACTATGCTGTTAAATCCTCATATCTTGTGTTTCGTGCTGTCAGTTCCTCCTCCCCGGACACCTCTCTCCACTGAGCCACCGCCCCGTCAAGGTGTGACTGACCAGCTGTCATCATAAGCGACCATAGCAGTACGTTGTTCTGCGTCTGGCTTGAGGAGGGTCCTGGGTCGAACGTGCGACGTGGTCGCTCACGTCATCGTACACGACCCGTAATGTGGTCTGGTAATGTCGTGTGGTTGACCCACTGTATTATCCAATGTGAACACTGGCATAAAGCTGTATTATCCAGTGTCAACACTGGCATATAGCTGTATTATCCAGTGTCAACACTGGCATATAGCTGTATTATCCAGTGTCAACACTGGCATATAGCTGTATTATCCAATGTGAACACTGGCATAAAGCTGTATTATCCAGTGTCAACACTGGCATATAGCTGTATTATCCAGTGTCAACACTGGCATATAGCTGTATTATCCAATGTGAACACTGGCATAAAGCTGTATTATCCAGTGTCAACACTGGCATATAGCTGTATTATCCAGTGTCAACACTGGCTATTCCTGTATTTATCCAGTGTCAAACACTGGATATAGCTGTATTATCCAGTGATCAACATCTGCATATTGGCTGTATTATCTCTGTGTACAAACTGGCACTATTAGCTGTTTTATCAGTGTCAACACTGGCATATAGCTGTATTATCCAGTGTCAACACTGGCTTTTAGCTGTATTATCCAGTGTCAACACTGGCATATAGCTGTATTATCCAGTGTCAACACTCGGCATATTGGCGGTATTATACAGTGTCAACTACTGGCATAATTAGCTTATTATTCTGTGTCAACTCTGGCATTTAGCTGTATTATCAGTGTCAACATGGCATATAGCTGTATTATCCAGTGTCATGCACTGGCATATACCTGTATTATCAGTGTCAAACCTGGCATTATTGCTGGTATTTAAAAAACCCTAGTGTTCAAGACTTGCATATACCGTATTATCCAGTGTCAACTCTGGCTATACCTGTATTATCAATGTCAAATACTGGCTATCCTGTATTATCCAGTGTCAACACTGCATATTTGCTGTATTATCAGTGTCATATCACTGGAATTATCGCTGTATTTTCCAGTGGTCAAACACTGGCTTATAGCTGTATTATCCAGTGTCAAGACTGGCTTTATACCTGTATTATCCAGTTCAAAACTCGGCATATACCTGTATTCATCCAGTTCTAAACTCTGGCGATATACCTGTATTAATCCAGTGTCAACACTGGCATATAGCTGTATTATCCAGTGTCAACACTGGAGTATACCTGTATTTTATCCAATGTCAATACTGGCTTATAGGCTGTATTAATCCATGTTCAAACACTAGGCATATAGCGTATTATCAGTTGATCAACACTGGGCATATACCTGTATTATCCAGTGTCTACTCTGACATATAGTGTATTATTTCCCCTAAACCCCCACATTGTCAACATGGCTTTTAGCTGTATTATCCAGTGTCTAACACAGCATTTATAGCTGTATTTATCAGTGTCATACATGGCATATAGCTGTATTATCTATAGTGTCAACATGGCATATAGCTAGTATTATCTATTGTCATACACTGGCATATAAGCTGTATTATCCTGTGATCAACAATGGTCATATCCCTGTATTATCAAGTGTCACACTGGCATAGTACCTGTATTATCCAGTGTAAACACTGGCATTTGCTGTATTATCCAGTGCAACACTGGCATTATACCTGTCTTATCCCGTGTCAAACCACTGGCATATAGCTGTATTATCACAGTGTCATTATCTAGTGTCAACACTGGCATATAGCTGTATTATCCAGTGTCAACACTGGCATATACCTGTATTATCCAGTGTCAACACTGGCATATACCTGTATTATCCAGTGTCAACACTGGCATATAGCTGTATTATCCAGTGTCAACACTGGCATATACCTGTATTATCCAGTGTCAACACTGGCAGTCACACACAGTCTCGCAGGTGTGTGGTGATAGGGGTTGCCCTGGACACGACGGCCTTGTCTGTGGCAGAGAGAGAGAGAGAGAGAGAGAGAGAGAGAGAGAGAGAGAGAGAGAGAGAGAGAGAGAGAGAGAGGAGTGAATGTATTCCTTTGTGTGTGTGTGTGTGTGTGTGTTATCGATTATCTATATTAACTGTACAATACGGGGAGGGAGTTCTACATTCGCGCGCGTGTGTGTGTGTGTGTGTTTGGGTAATTACCCTTGTTGCAGGGTGCGGGGGTAGTAGGTGGTTGGGTTAGGGGTGGGTATACACTTAAAGCGTCCCCTATCGTGAACCATCTCCACTGTTGTACGACCCTTTCATCTATCGTATTTTCGTATCACATGCAGTTTTCATCATTGTGTTCATCCACTCCTCTGATGATGTAATCATGAGGATCTTATGCAAACCATTTCTTATTTAGTTTCTTGTTACGACTCTTGGTTGTTTCTTTGTCTTTACGTCATTCGAGGAACATTCTGTTCTCATCATCGCAGTGGTTTAAGTAACTAGGAGGCTGTGATCAAGTCTCCCCTTACTCCTCTCTTTTCCATGCTCGTCAGTTTTATGGCCTCAAATTAACCTTAATTTTGGCCTTGATTTCTGACACCATCCTCGCTGCTCTCCTCTGGACCTTCTCTGGTGGTTCTTTGTTCCTTATTCTTTCCAGTTTAGCGACCAAACTTGAGAAACGTATTTCAGTTCCGGTCTTACAGACATTATGAACAGCCTGCCGAGCGCTTCCTCATCCATGTAATTAAAAGCAGTCGTGATATTTGATGTCAGACACTGTCTCCTTTACGTCCCCTAACTTGGCAGTTGGCGACAGGTTAAGTACACACATGTAATAAACTGTTTACATTCGCCTGTTTGTGTAGCTCGGAGAAGGAGTTCTACCCTCTTGGGGCCACACATCACTTAAACTGTCTTTGACCGCACCACTTTGTTAGTCAACTGACGCTACCATAACACGTTAACAGTTTCATCACTCAGTATATTCCATTCGTCCGCCACCCGTCCTACCGTGCATTAACTTGGCGCCTTTTTTTTCCCCCCCCAACCGAGTTTGGTGCCTGATGTCGTGTTGTGGCCGCTGGCTCTACTCTCCTGAACACCTCCTCCCAAGTTCTGTTGACGTCATCAGACCGGTTTATTTCCCGCGTGAGCGAGGTAGCGTTTAGAATAGAGAACTGAACCTTCGAGGGGATATCCTCACTTGGCCCCCTTCTCTGTTCCTTCGTTGGGAAAATTAAAAATGAGAGGGAGGATTTCCAGCCCCTCCTCCATCTCCCTCCCCTTTTAGTCGCCTTCTACGACATGCAGGGAATACGTGGAAGTATTCTTTCTTCCCTGTCCCCAGGGATATATATATATATATATATATATATATATATATATATATATATATATATATATATATATATATATATATGTAGGGTGGCTCTCGTTGGCAGTCATATAAACTGGATGGTAAGAGCCTCGCGTCAGGTACACGAGACTCGTCAATATGGAGATGAGTGCAGCTGGCGGGTGTGTGTGTGTGTGTGTGTGTGTGTGTGTGTGCGCGTGTGTGTGTGTGTGTGTGTGTGTGTGTGTGTGTGTGTGTGTGTGTGGCCCTGACGTGGCTGCTGGTGTCCCTGACGGAGCTCTGCTGGCCCTTGTGGCACCGGGTCATCCATGCGCAGTTCCCGCTGGCCTTGACGTGGCTCCTGGTGGCCCTGACCTGGCACTCAGGGCCGTGGTGTTAACCCTAGTGACCCTTATGGTGCTGGGTCATCCCTGCGTGACTCCTGCTGGCCCTCGTCTTGCTAGGTCGTTCCAGCGTAGCTCCTGATGATGTTGGGTCATCGTAGGTCACCTTCCGTTAACCTGACTTTATATACGCATTTTGTGCTACATATTGTTAGATGTTGTCGAATGATCTGGTCATGTAAAGTATATAATTGAACGACGAATTAAGACAGATTGTTATGTATGGGTAATCACGAGAGACGAAATAGTTGTGCTGGGGGATTTATATAATGGTGCCGTAGACGGTAGGTAGGTAGGTATGTAGGTAGGGAGGGAGGTAGGTAGGGAGGTAGGTAGGTAGGGAGGGAGGTAGGTAGGGAGGTAGGTAGGTAGGTAGGTAGGTAGGTAGGTAGGTAGGTAAGTGTTGGCACGGGGAGCATGTCGTATGGGGAAGGGATATAATAAGAGAGTTTCACCTCCTCCTCCTCCTCCTCTTCCTTCCACCAAGGCCACCTCTCCCCCCAGGCTTCCCCTGTCTGGCCCCGCCCCCAGGTAATGGCAGGAGCTTCTGTAAACTTGGCCTATAACTTCTACCTTTAGAAGGGGGGGGGGGGGTCCTGCGCCCCCCCCCCCCCCCTCTCTCTCTCTCTCTCTCTCTTTCCCCAGCCTGGCGGGAGGAGGAAGGATCACCTTACCGGGTCCCCCGAGGGAGCGGGAGACGGCCGGAGCGTAGGGAGGACAAGCGACCCCCTCCTTTAGGGAGGCGAATAAAGGGAAGTTTTTTTTTTTGAATTAGGGAGGTCGGTGATTCCTGCCTGGGGAGGGAGGCGGCGACAGGTACCACGGCTCTGTATTGGCCACACGAAACGGACACGGGAACCTCTTCTGCAGGTATTGTGATAACACGAGTTGCGCCTCTCACCTGCACGAAGATGAGGACAGCGTCTGTTGCGCTCTTGATGAAACGTAGAACCATGTACAATACAGGGAGAATATATATATATATATATATATATATATATATATATATATATATATATATATATATATATATATATATATATATGTGTGTGTGTGTGTGTGTGTGTGTGTGGTTTTTTTAGGTAAACACACCCGTCCTGTCGTAATCTTGATTATAGGAAAGAATTAGAGACATGTATCTCTGTCTGTCTGACACAGGGACACAGATGGAGGTGAGGTGAGTCACCTGCCAGAGATAGTGGTAGTCTCGTCCACCCTGGTACCGTGGAGGAGCCTCACCTTCTTCCTGCCCTTAATATCTCTTGCGAGGGTCAGTCATCAGCGCTCGCCCTCTGTAGCATGACCGCGTCACTCACAGCAGTCGCCCACGTACCGACCGAGTTACGCTTGAAGGACGGAGCCTCAAGGTTACACCCTTACTCCGCTGGGACGATTACGTCGCGTCGCGTCGCGTCGCGTCGCGCCGCGCCGGGGCCCGCGTCGACAAGTCTTCCGCCGCCGGCCCCCAACACCGGAAGAGTCGGGCTATTTTTGACATGAGTTCGCCCCCGACCCGACGACGCTCCCGGCACCCGTAATAGACGCCGATCCTCGCGGATGACAAGTGCTTTAACCTCCAAGGGGCGAGGAAATCGGCCTCGACATGTGCACGGTCGGGTTGGCCGACGTGGTCTCCGTCAGGTAGTTCTCCGGCCATTGTGCACACTGCCGATGGCAAGTTGTCGTTTATTGTCAAGTGTGATGACACGGTGGCATTAGCCTCTCTCGGTTGGCAGTGTGGAGGTGAGAGGAGGAGAGGGGGGCGGCGGCCGCCACGCCACCCGGCTGCCGCACACGCTGACACCATCCCCCGCACGGCTGCGGCACACGCGGAAACGGACGGCGCGTTCCTCTCTCTCTCTCTCTCTCTCTCTCTCTCTCTCTCTCTCTCTCTCTCTCCACACCACGTCCGACCGACCAGCTGTTGTTATGAAGGTGGTGCTGGGTGGCGCCCAGAGGAGTTATTTTTTTCTTCTCTCAGGCGATCCTGACGTGTTTCAGTGATGTGGTTACCTTGGGATGTTAAGGGCTGTTGGATGGGTAGGTTTAGTTCGGGGTTTCAAGGGCTGGTGTATGTGTGGGTTTACACTGGGTTTCAGGGGCTGGTGTATGTGTGGGTTTACGCTGGGTTTCAGGGGCTGGTGTATGTGTGGGTTTACGCTGGGTTTCAGGGGCTGGTGTATGTGTGGGTTTACGCTGGGTTTCAGGGGCTGGTGTATGTGTGGGTTTACGCTGGGTTTCAGGGGCTGGTGTATGTGTGGGTTTACACTGGGTTTCAGGGGCTGGTGTATGTGTGGCTTTACACTGGGTTTCAGGGACTGGTGTATGTGTGGGTTTACACTTGGTTTCAGGGGTTGGTGTATAGGTGGGTTTAGTTGGGGTTTTGAAGGGTTGGTACGTGGCGGTTGATGGGAAAGGTAGATAGCAGAGGAACTAATGGTCTGTGACAAGGTCATAAGCTGGAGGTCAATGAGAGTACCATACATTGTTAAATTATGCGAGTGGAGACAAGATAGTAAAGTAGAAGGCCTCTCCCCACCCACCACTGTATAGAGAAACAGGACAGTAAAGCAGAAGGCTCCTCCCCACCCACGACTAAAGATAGAGACAGGATAGTAAAATAGAAGGCTCCTCCCCCACCCACCACTCCTAATTCGAATGTATATCCATAACGAAACTCCATGTAGTAAAGAGATTATATACTGTAATGGAGATCTTATTATAAATGATACATGTAAAACACAATCCGATCTGATTACAACCGTTGGATGCTCAGGGGAAGAAAGACTTTACCTCCCTCACTCTGTAAAGAAAACAGAAACGTTCCCATCATGTTACCAGGATCAGACACATCTCTTGTGCACTGCGAGTCTCGCATTCATTCAGGATTAGTTCCATTAAAGAAACTAACAAATGTGTTCAAGAATGTATATATATATATATATATATATATATATATATATATATATATATATATATATATATATATATATAGTGAGTTTTTTTTCCTTTCTTTTTTTTTGACGGTATTGAAGGGTAGAGTCGAGTCTGATCATCGTGTCGAGGTAAGCAATCCTTGCCCACGCTTGTGTCACGTCCGTTTCCCTTTAAGTTCATGCTGCTGTTATTTCTGGTCATTGAAAAATACCGTTTGATCCCCTCGGAATCTGAGGGCTTTTAGAGAGAGTAATATTAGAGTGTGTGAGTCTTTCTCCATAACGTTTATGACTGTGGGGGAGGGAGGGAATTACCGGAGTTGAAACCCCCTTCTTTTCATTCAGTTGTTCTCCCTCTTCCTCGGATCGAATTTGATAGCCAGAACTGAGGAGCGTGTTGTGAATGTAGTCTCGGCCAGGAGGTTGTAGAGAGTCATAAGTATTGTGTGTGATTCTAGCATTGAAACCTAACATTTTGTTTGCTTCTTGATATGCAACATAGTACACGAGTCTTGAATTCGAGGTCACTTGTTTAATGACACTCCAGGATCTTTGTCATCTTTGACGTCCGGTAATGTCTCATTCAAACACTTCATGGTCGTAATAAATATATTTCTATCACCAGATTTTTTTTTCTTTATGAGGTCACTCTACCGTGCCTATTGACCACTGTCTCACTAAACCCCAAAATCTCTCGAATCATTTCAAGCAACCTGTCTCTCTGAGCGGCCTGTGTTTCGTGGTGTGGTATAGTGGTGCAGAGACGTCACACTCCGGGCTTCCCTCTGGCCACACTCGCAGCTCTCCGGCGTCTGGAGGAGGTGCT
Source organism: Panulirus ornatus (assembly GCF_036320965.1). Classification (NCBI taxonomy): domain Eukaryota; kingdom Metazoa; phylum Arthropoda; class Malacostraca; order Decapoda; family Palinuridae; genus Panulirus; species Panulirus ornatus. Next base: position 4,833,871 of record NC_092240.1, read on the forward strand.
TCATCGCGAGGCAACATTTCCTCAAATGGTCAAGTCTTCCATTGCCTTAGGATGCCTCAAAATGACTCTCGTCTCGTCCGATTCTGGATATCTGCTGTGTACCATTCGCGCAACACACATATATCCAGTATTGACTAGTGACGTAATACGTTAATATGGAAGACGTTTCTATACCACAGTGTACTGAGGTGGTGTTACCGTGTCATTCCACGCGTTCGTTACCCATGGTACAGCTGGTATAGAGGTTAATTAGGTTAGTACAATATGAAGTTAATTACGGTTGTACAGCTTAGGGGGGAAGGGGGTCGCTTAGGAGGGTACAGAATGACAGATGAGTTTAGGGGGCTGAAGAATGAGTTCATTTGCGATGGTACAGTATGTGGGGGGGGGGTTAATTAGGGCGGTGCAGAATTAGGTTGATTAGGTGGGTACTGAACAAGGGTAACGGTTGTTTGAGGATGTGGGTGTATGTAGTAATTTGGCAGGTTCGGTGCGGTCGTGTGTAAGGGGGGGAAATGTTCTGCGTTAGTTTCACTTCCATGTCTTGTGTTCAGTTGTGGAGAGAGAGAGAGAGAGAGAGAGAGAGAGAGAGAGAGAGAGAGAGAGAGAGAGAGAGAGAGAGAGAGACGTCTTGACTACATACTGTTATACTGGTCGTTTGCCTCTTAGCATAGGTCCTCAGGAGAATTGAATGCATTTTGTCCTGTTTATATATATATATATATATATATATATATATATATATATATATATATATATATATATATATATATATATATATATTTATACACGATTTCTTTATTTCCATCAACGTGTTCAGCATGAAATGTTCATGCGTTGAACTGTTCCAAGATGGACATATTAGTGTGTAGGTACAGCAGTTAGTTTGGGCGGGGTCCCCCCACACGTTATAGCCTAGGCAGGACTTAACCGGCACTACGGGGAACCTGGGTCTGTAGTTGCACAGACAGACGAATAGGAGGCCAGGTTCATAGTGAAGGGGGGACAGAGGGGCCTCCATGTATTCAGTACAGAGACACACACAAGTGTCATTACTCACACTTATGGGCTAGAGAGCAGTATGAGATGGGCTGACGCCTCCGTGGTTGTAGTACTGACACACACTCACACACACACACACACACACACGGGCGTCTGTTGTGTGGTGATGAGCATTACCGACCATCAGTCGGCACGTGCCTACCTGTGGTCGGGCCCGCATGGGTTCGAATCCTGGGCGCGGCTATTGACCGACCCACAACCAATCCCAGATGTTCATCCTCTCTTCGGGGAGGCTAGGTTGTGTGTATATGAATGCATGTATAGCATTAAAACATGGTGTATACATACAGAGTTAAGAGACGGGGCAACACAAGCGTAAAACTCTCTCGCAGTCACACACAAATAGTAATTACGCACAGGGGATGGGTCAGTACACATGAATGTGGACGCTAGATCAGTTTCGTTGAATAGCCTGGCCAGTATGACGAATTCCTCTGAAATAAAAGTTTCTACATGTTTGTTTGTTTTTTCCCTCTCTCTGTCATTTTTGTCATGGCTTTAACGAAGTTCGTAGTCACGTCCATGATTCGTGGTGGTGATGTGTGAGGTTACGTCGGCCGTGAGGGAAGGTAGTGCCTGGGCGAGGGAAGGGAAGGAAGGAAGGAAGGAAGGAGGGAAGGCGGGAGGGAGGAGTGTTCTAGCAGTGGGATCAATACCTGGGTATACCCCTCTCATGCCTTACTGTGAGGGGAGATATTTTATTACCGGAGTATCGGAGGAGCAGGCAGGTTGTGGAGGCTCTGGCCGCCTTATATGGGGACACCACCGTGGACAGGTGGAATAATGGAGGGCCTCGCCTCACCATTACTCACTGCCACCATCATCACCACCACCAACACCTGCAGTATCGCCATCACCACCAACACTAGCACCACTATCCCCACCACTAACCACCACCACCACAGAGGAGAGAGCTACCTCAGTGTCCCGTAGCAATCTGCCTCTTTCGTGTCGTTCATCAGTAGATGATCAGGAGGCACGTAACAGTGTATCAGGCCGACCTCCTGGGTGTGGTGGTGGCTGCTGGGGGCGGAGAGCACAGCACCCACCAGCCTCGGGTGTTGGTGTGAGCGTCTCGTCGTCTCAGTACCTCACGCTTATTCCTGTACCTTGATCACGAAAACGGGACAGAGGTTTTTGCATCCTCCCCCCCTCTCTCTCTCTCTCAGCTGTGACCTAACCTGTTGTGCCAGGTGTCGGACCCGGCTGGTGCTAGGTCGTTGGACCCAGTCGGTGCCAGGCGTCGGACCCGGTTGATGCCAGGTCGTTGGACCCGGTCGGTGCCAGGTGTCGGACCCGGTTGGTGCCAGGGCGTCGAACCCGGTCGGTGCCAGGTGTCGGACCCGGTCGGTGCCAGGCGTCGGACCCGGTCGGTGCCAGGCGTCGAACCCGGTCGGTGCCAGGCGTCGGGCCCGGTTGGTGCCAGGCGTCGGACCCGGTCGGTGCCAGGCGTCGGACCCGGTCGGTGCCAGGCGTCGGACCCGGTCGGTGCCAGGCGTCGGGCCCGGTTGGTGCCAGGCGTCGGGCCCGGTCGGTGCCAGGCGTCGGGCCCGGTTGGTGCCAGGTGTGTGGCGGGAGGTGAGGGCTGGTGGCGGGGTGGTCTCCACTTGACATTCACCATTACTCCTTGTCTCCGTGATGACGCCCAGGGTGATACCGACGGAGGGGGGCGCACGGGTGGGTGGGTGTGTTGTGTGTGTGTGTGTTGGGCTGCTGCTGCTGCTCCTCCTCCTCCTCCTCCCGCCTCGGCTGCTGGCCAGGAACCTGTGCAAGAGGGAGGTAGTACTTGGCTCTTGTTTGTCTCCATATTGTATTACCTCCGACTGTGCCTTCCCTCTCTAGCATCCCTCCCGTGACCCGATGGTTGACGTGGGGCCACGTACAGTGCCAGGGTCCCTCTCACACCCACCAGCAACAGGATGATATACTTTTAATTCAAACTCTTCGTCTTAAACCGAACCTACGTACGTGCCTTCAGTGCATATATACACCTTTACATACTACGATCGCTTGGGTAAACAGTGCCAGGGGAATGTATGCTTGCAAGGTGTAGAATACATGTATATATGTATATATATATATTTTTTTCATGCAAGATACTTCATTGTCGTCACGAGACGTTGTAGTTTTCGGTGGGTTGTGCAAACACCTCGCGAGATGGTGCGGCGCGGGTTTCAGAAATTACCGGATCGTGCACGTTAAAGATTACTGATAGTTTCTTCATGGAAGTCGGGCGCTATCTCGGGCATCTGAGGCCTGGATTGTTTACTGGCGGGAGGAGAGGGAGTGTGCTGTGGGTGGTGGGGAGGAGAAGGGTCGGGGAGTGTGCTGTGGGTGGTGGGGAGGAGAAGGGTGGGGGAGTGTGTGGTAGGGAGAGGGTGTGGGAGTGGGTGTTGAAGAGAGGATGTGAGATGAAGTCGATGGTAGGGAGAGGGTAAGAGTAGGCGATTGGGAGAGGGATGTCGAGGGTGGGGGTGGATGCTGATGGAGAGAGTCTGGACAGTGGGCTGGGGGCTGAGGGAAGTGAATACCCAGCCAGTCCCTGTCAGTAGTCCAGAATGCTGGTGAGACCTCCAGTGTCACGTCTGCCTGCTTTAATACTTCGGTTCTTTCCTGTGACTTGACGGTACGCAGCACCGCCAGGAGGGTCACCACGGTGTTAGTATAGCCAGCAGTAGTGACACGCCCCGGGACCTCCTCCCCTCACCACGATAACCCAAAGAAACGGCCTTTGACACTGTCACCCAAGTGGGAAATCAGACATATATACACATACATACTCGTGTGTATATATATATATATATATATATATATATATATATATATATGCATACATGTATGAATTCTGATATTTTTTGCCTCAGAAATTTGAAATCATATCAGTGTACGATGTAACGACACTTCATCTTTAAAAGTAACAGTAAGGCTTCCGGAACTGGACCACTCCAGGAGTCGATTCCCAGCATGTGTGCGCCTCTCTCTCTCTCTCTCTCTCTCTCTCTCTCTCTCTCTCTCTCTCTCTCTCTCTCTCTCTCTCACGGTGACGCTATCTTCCATGTAATATCTCGGACACAGAGACCCCGGCGTCTACGATTGATGTATATGATATGTTATCAATGCTGATGTGGCAGTTAGCCACCTGGTGACACGGTAGTGGCCGCTGTTTGTTGTGTAGATAGAAACAGTGTGAGAGATGAGCGAGGATCAGGTATTCAAACTAGAGGTATTCAAACTCGATCTCTCTCCTCTGGTTTGTATGGTAGCAGCGTCCATATTAGATGGCGAAGGTCGGGGGTTATAGCGATCGCTGGTGAGGAAGCACCTAGAGAGAAGATCCCTGCCAAGTGTGGTTCGGGTTGGCTCGGTAGTTGCAGAGGAGAAGGTCGAAATGGGAGAAGTACCGGACGAGCAACGACGCGGGCCAAGCGATCGCCAGGTTGCATGCGCGAGCTGTGGCCAAGTGAACTGTAAAAGAGGATATGAAGAACCATGAAGACACGAGAGGCAGAGAAATGACGAAGTAATGTGGCATGTGAATGGAACAAAACGAGACAAATGCCATTAGGAGAAATGACACAAACGACCTCTCACTCCCTCGGCGGTAGTTTTAACAAGGGCCACCCAGACCAACAGCCTTGTTAACCCATCCCCCCCACCATCTGGCCGGAGTAGTCGGAGGGGGAGGTCGCCACGGAGGGCAAAACACACAGGTAGTGTTGATTAAGAACGTCTACCTCAGCTCTGAAATCAAGGATGTTCCATCATACCCTGGCAGCGAAGCTGGCGTCACTTTGCATCATTCGCGGTGAAGGATGGTAGACAAGGTCGCTTTGTCCTCCTCCACACTTCATCGGGACGTGAGGGAACTACCCTGGTGGGACACCATCCCGGGTTTACCTCGTCCTCCCCTCCTCCTCTCGTGGTTCAATGGCCTCTTCGGGGGAAAGTGTTTTGCTGACTGTGGAGCGACGACCAGTTTGTCTTGTGTATTCTTTACATGAGTGACGTCTTAATTAATCTGGGACGGGTGACTAATGAAGCAGGGTGTGTGGGGAGTGATTCAGGGACTTGAAAAGTAGTGAACGGGACGTGCAAAGTAGCGAGTCAGTAAAGTGTAAAGTAACGAGTCTGGGATGTGTAAAGCAGCAAGTCCGAGACGTGTAAAGTAACGAGTCAGTAAAGTGTAAAGTAACGAGTCAGCAAAGTGTAAAGTAACGAGTCAGGGACGTGTAAAGCAGCAAGTCTGGGACGTGTAAAGTAACGAGTCAGTAAAGTGTAAAGTAACGAGTCAGTAAAGTGTAAAGTAACGACGAGTCAGGGACGTGGAAAGCAGCAAGTCTGGGACGTGTAAAGTAACGAGTCAGTAAAGTGTAAAGTAACGAGTCAGTAAAGTGTAAAGTAACGAGTCAGGGACGTGGAAAGCAGCAAGTCGTCTGGGACGTGTAAAGTAGCGAGTGTGGGACGTGTCAGTGGTGAACACGGGATGTGTTAAGTTGTAAATTGTAGACATGTCAGGACTGGAGTTAGTATGGTAACTGAGAGGGTCAGGGGCGCGCGTGTGGTGACCTGAGCTGGCAACAGCTGGTAGCTCAGGTTACTCCTCTCCCCCCACGCGCCGTTTTCTCCTGATCAGGGCGGAAGCTGCAGCTGGTGTCGTGGTGATACCGCTGCTGCAGCTGTACTCATGTTATCGAGGCACAGCTGGTGCAGCTGACGTGTGACGTCACTGTTGTACCGAGCGTCAGGCAACCTTCTAAGTAAACACTTCCGTTACCTGTGCCATAACTCCGACCAGCCACTCAGCCATACGCCATCAGTTCAGCCAACTTGACGCAATCAGTCAGCCAGCTGGACGCAATCAGTCAGTCAGCCAGCTGGACGCAATCAGTTTAGCCAACTTGACGCAATCAGTCAGCCAGCTGGACGCAATCAGTCAGCCAACCGGACAGCGTCAGCCAGTTAACAGCCAACTGAACGCAGCCAGCCAGCCAGCCGACCTAACCCCCCCCCCTAGTTTTAGTTGAACATTTATATTCCAGTAATAAATAGGATACAGTTATTGGCGTATGGCCGACGCGTCCACCGGCACGGAAAGCGCGCCAAACGGGCTCGTCCTCCCGCCAAAACATGTTTTTTTTTCCCTCCCCTCCCGCCAAATAGATGGGATACGCCGGTGATATCGCAATGGGGCAAATACCGTATGATTGTTGGATTGGCTCTGACCCTGATGAGCTATTCTGATATCGCATCAAAAGACAAACAAACAAAAAATAAAAGGAATCGTTTATATAAGTTGCCAGATGTTGCTATGTTGGTATTGTTAGATTTCTTTATGTGCTTTTTTCATACGTTCTTTATTATTTTTTTTCTAATCTTATCTTATGCCCATGAAGAGGTTTTGATAGTTTACCCTTAACGATGTTGACCACAAAAAAAAAATGGTAGGAAAGCTTTTGAATTAAGTGATCAAAGTCTTTTTAAACGTCGGTCAACGCTGTGCACTTGGCAATTCCGTTTAAACCTGGGGCTCAGGTACGGGATCTCGTTTAAACCTGGGGCTCAGGGTACGGGAATGTCGTTTAAACCCGGGGCTCAGGGTACGGGATAACGTTTAAACCTGGGGCTCAGGGTACGGGATAACGTTTAAACCTGGGGCTCAGGGTACGGGATAACGTTTAAACCTGGAGCTCAGGGTATGGGAATGTCGTTTAAACCTGGGGCTCAGGGTACGGGAATGTCGTTTAAACCTGGGGCTCAGGGTACGAGATAGCGTTTAAACCTGGAGCTCAGGGTACGGGAATGTCGTTTAAACCTGGGGCTCAGGGTACGGGATAGCGTTTAAACCTGGGGCTCAGGGTACGGGAATGTCGTTTAAACCTGGGGCTCAGGGTACGGGATAGCGTTTAAACCTGGAGCTCAGGGTATGGGAATGTCGTTTAAACCTGGGGCTCGGGGTACGGGAATGTCGTTTAAACCTGGGGCTCAGGGTACGGGATAACGTTTAAACCTGGGGATCAGGGTACGGGATAGCGTTTAAACCTGGGGCTCAGGGTACGGGAATGTCGTTTAAACCTGGGGCTCAGGGTACGGGATAACGTTTAAACCTGGAGCTCAGGGTACAACCCTTGAGCACACAGGAGCGACCCTGGAACGCGACACAGCACCATCCATCAAGGGCGCAGGTCAAGGCCTTAGCACTGTATTGAAGGGTCGTGTTGCCTGGCTCACGGTCGTACCCTAACGCTCAAGGGTGAGTCTCTCCCGTGGTTTTTAAGGTACTGTACCGTCGTGGTCAAGGGGTATAGATAGGTACCTGGTACCGTGAAAGAGAGGGAAGGGGGGGAGGTCGCTTGTACCGGTATGAAGGAGAGGTACATTTTCGTCTCTCGTATTGACACATTCTCTGTCACTTGTGGTTGCCCACACATGCCAGAGTATCACCCGTGGTTCCCCACTCGTACCAGAGTATCACCTGTGGTTCCCCACACACACACACAAACACACACACACACACACACACACACACCACAGTAGCAACCTGTGGTTTCCCCAGGGTATGAACCAGTGGTTCCCCACACCCCTGAGAATCACCAGTGGTTCCCCACATGCAACAGTATGCACCAGTGGTTCCCCACACTCTTGAGAATCACCAGTGTTTCTTCACTCCCCTTAGAATCCCCAGTGGTTCTCCACACCCCTGAGAATCACCAGTGGTTCTCCACACCCCTGAGAATCACCAGTGGTTCCCCACACCCCTAAGAATCACCAGTGGTTCCCCACACCCCTGAGAATCACCAGTGGTTCCCCACACCCCTAAGAATCACCAGTGGTTCCCCACACCCCTGAGAATCACCAGTGGTTCCCCACACCCCTGAGAATCACCAGTGGTTCCCCACACCCCTAAGAATCACCAGTGGCCCTCCACACCCCTTTAGAATCACCAGTTTTTCCCCACATCCCCCAGTATGAACCAGTAGTTCCCCCCACCTCCCTTAGAATCACCAATGAATCCCCACACACCCAACACAGTATTTGGTCCCACCTGCCTCCTCCCCACCCACACACTACCCACTTTACAGATCCAGCCTTGCCTCCTCCTCCTCCCACACACCCGCCGATATTAAAGGCCAGTCACGCTCGGTCAATAGGGAAGTTTACTGGCCAAGATCTGCCGTGGAGATTAACCCTGGGGGTTTGGTGCGGGGTCTGACACACACAGGGGGGAGCTGCTGAAATAATGGCGGTCGGATTTATGGCCGGGATTTATTTGCAAAGACAAGGGCATGGCTGGCGAATTGAAATTCACAGGAGGGCCATTTGTAAGGAGAGGTTAAAGAAAACGGCATTCTTCTGCAAAAAAGTAGTTATGGAATGTAGCAGCCATTGTACATCCCACGGAATTTCCTTGCTCTTTTAAAGAACATGGGAATTTTGTTGATAAAAGAGCATGGGATTCTCCTGACCATGAGTATAATTGCTACATACAGTTTTGAACGAACTACGTACATTGAGTTGATTCCGCCGCAACCAGACCTAAACCAACCAAACCACACCACACACTCCGCTTCGTCAGCGTACAACGTGTCGTACGACGCATTACGTCCTAATGTTTGGAGCTGCTTTTGTGTGCGTAAAGGCGTAACGCAAGGTTGGTGGGAGAGAGAGAGAGAGAGAGAGAGAGAGAGAGAGAGAGAGAGAGAGAGAGAGAGAGAGAGAGAGAGAGAGATTTTCGTGCCGAACATTCTGTCAACTTTGCTTCCATCCGCGCACTCGAACCCTTACTGCGCCCGGTTGTACCTGCCCTCACATTCGTGCACCCAGCCGTGCATTGTAACACCTTGTGCCCAGCTATGCAGTCTAACCCCTTGCGCCCAGCCGTGCACTGTAACCCCTTGTGCCCAGCCGTGCACTGTAACCCCTTGCGCCCAGCCGTGCACTGTAACCCCTTGCGCCCAGCTGTGCACTGTAACCCCTTGTGCCCAGCCGTGCACTGTAACCCCTTGCGCCCAGCCGTGCACTGTAACCCCTTGCGCCCAGCCGTGCACTGTAACCCCTTGTGCCCAGCCGTGCACTGTAACCCCTTGCGCCCAGCCGTGCACTGTAACCCCTTGCGCCCAGCTGTGCACTGTAACCCCTTGTGCCCAGCCGTGCACTGTAACCTCTTGCGCCCAGCCGTGCACTGTAACCCCTTGTGCCCAGCCGTGCACTGTAACCCCTTGTGCCCAGCCGTGCACTGTAACCCCTTGTGCCCAGCCGTGCACTGTAACCCCTTGTGCCCAGCCGTGCACTGTAACCCCTTGCGCCCAGCCGTGCACTGTAACCCCTTGTGCCCAGCCGTGCACTGTAACCCCTTGCGCCCAGCCGTGCACTCAGAAGCCTCTCGCTATTCCTGCTGGAGACGAAGACGGTGATTCATCACGAAGCACCAGCCGAGGTAATGTGTTATGACGAATGAAGCTTAGCTGGCGTAAGCTGGCTTTGTCGCAGGACGGGCCAGCTTTAGCCGGGGCGTTGTGAGCTTGGCTGAGTTTAACGTGAGGCGAGCCAGGAGCACAAAGAACACAAAGAGGTGGAAAAACACAGACGGTTTGGCCATCTTGGTGCGAGTGAGGGAGGAGAGGGAAGGTCCACTAATAGCGTGTCAGTGAGGATGCTCGATGGCTTGGTCCTGTACCCACACACTTACCAACCCACCGACCGACATACATACCTACTTATTTACTGACCTACCTACCTACCGACCGACCGACCGACCGACCGACCGACCGACATACCTACGTACTTACTTACCTACCTACCTACCTACCTACGTACTTACTTACCTACCGACCGACCGACATACTTACCTACTTACTTACCTACCTACCCACCTACCGACCGACCTACCGACCTACTTACTTACTTACTTACCTACCTACCTACTTACTTACTGACCGACCTACCTACTTACCTTCCTACCTACCCACTTACCGACCGACCAACCGACCAACCGACCTACTGACCGACCGACCTACCTACTTATCTACCTTCTTACCTATCTACTTACTTACATACTTACCTACCTACCTACTTACTTATAGACCTACCTACCTACCTACCTACCTACCTACCTACCTACCTACCAACTTACCTACCTACCTACCTACCTGCCTACCTATCTACTTAAAGACCTACCTACCTACCTACCAACTTACCTACCTACCGACCTACTTACTTACCTACCTACTTACCTACCTACCTACCTACCGACCTACTTACTTACCTACCTACTTACCTACCTACCTACTTACCTACCTACCTACTTACCTACCTACCTACTTACCTACCTACCTACCTATTTACTTACTTACCTACCTACCTACTTACATACCGACCGACCTACTTACCTACTTACGACGAAATTATGCCGTGGCGGAGGGGGTTAACCGCGTTGCGCTCGCCCACCAACCACCACATCTGGCTTGTACGTACGTTGAAGAACGACGAGAGAGAGAGAGAGAGAGAGAGAGAGAGAGAGAGAGAGAGAGAGAGAGAGAGAGAGAGAGAGAGAGAGAGAGACCCTCCTGCAAGCTGTTGCATCTGTAGGTGTAAAGAAGAGGAACTTTCCTCGTCGGTGGGGTTACTGGCGCGGGCTGAAGGTGAATGTAGACCAGCTGATGCTCCTTGGGGTAGGCAAGTACCAGCTGGTGCAGGTGGATCACGACCGAGCCAGTTGCTGACTGGTGGTTGTGGGACCAGACAGGCGCTACCTGGTGGTTGTGGGACCAGACTGGCACTACCTGGTGGTTGTGGGACCAGGTAGGCGCTACCTGGTGGTTGTGGGACCAGACAGGTATTGATTGTTGGTTGTAGGGACAGGCAAGTGTTGACAGGTGGTTATGACACCAGGTGCTGATTGGTAGTTATGGGTTCAGACAGGTAATGACAGGTGGTAATGAGGCATGACACCTGCTGACATGTGAGTCAGGGGCCAGATAGGTGTAGATAGGTTGTGGGTGGAGCCAGACAGGTGGTGACAGTCTTCGTGGGTGGAGTCAGGCAGGTACTGGCAGGTGGTTGTGGGGCCAGGCAGGTGCTAACAGGTGGTTATGGGCGGAGCGAAGCAGATGTTGAGGGGAGGTTGTGGGTAGGGCCAGGCAGGTGTTGGTGGGTAGCTGGTGGAGCAGGGGGCGTGCGTCCGTCCTCCCACCTGGGACATACAGTAGTTCCACACAATTGGCCACTAGTGGACCAACATTACGCCTCGTACGGTAAAACTAGCGGAAGGAAACCCAGGACACGACAGTCGGCCGAAAGCGAGATGGGAATACTGTTAGAAACGACCCGTTAACGGTGGCGTGCGTTCATACCCAGCGTTGATGTGCCATCCCTACCGTTGGTCGAAACAGCGTTGTCCAGCCTCGCCCCCCCCCCCCCCACGGGAGTCTCCATGACCAGCGTGAGTCGGTCGGAAGTACAGTGTCGGGCGTGGATGAGAGAGAGAGAGAGAGAGAGAGAGAGAGAGAGAGAGAGAGAGAGAGAGAGAGAGAGAGAGAGAGAGAGAGAGAGAGAGAGAGAGAGAGACCAGGTGTGTGTAGGGGAGTGTTTCCGGTGAGAGCAGGAGTGAGGGGAGGAGGAGGAGAGGTGAGGGAGCGTTGAGAGGTGTGGGGGGGGGGTAGGGGAAGGTGGAGGCGAGGAGCCTCTTGAATAATGCTGGCGAAATTGATATGTCTTGTGGGCGCCTCACATGCCACCAGTACGCGTCACGCCGCCGGGCCCTGGCTCCCTCACCTGCAGTGTCCGTCGCATCAGCCACTGTTGACTGCCTTACTATACACCGACATGCGATGGTAGTAGTAGTAGTAGTAGTAGTAGTAGTAGTAATAGTAGTAGTAGTAATAATAATAATAATGATAATAATGATAATAATAATAATAATAATAATGATAGTAATAATGATAATAATAGTAATAATAATAGTAATAATAATGATAACAGCACAATAATAATGATGATACGTTAATCATTGATCCTTGATTTGATCCGCGAAGTTCCCAACGCAAACACTGTAGGCTTAGTGTGCATTAATCGTTGCCTTAAGCGTTTTTGTCTTTCTTCGTTGTGTACAGCGCACGAGAAAACCCCCCCGGAAAATCCCTGGTAATATCACTTGACACTGCCACAAAGAGATAGATGCATCTTATGCACATGCCAGAAGGAGAAATATAAAGATATGTTAGTGGAGTGGGCTAGGTGGCAAGGTGGCAAGGTGGCTGGGGTGTTGGCTTGCACGGGCGCGGTGAGCGGAAGTATGCTTGGACGTGCTGCTGCTGGCCGCGACCCAGCGGTGCCTTCCCGGGTGGCCTGGCCCCGATACACCGCCCTCGCCTTCTTGTCATAAATTGCAAGACACTTCCTATTGATCTGTGTCGAGTAATTATTACTCTCCGCTAGTGTGGGTGTACCGTAGCAATGTCCTGAAGGTTGCTGCAGACATACTGTGTTGTGGTGGAATCTTTATGGTAATTTTAAATGTTTTTAAATGTTTTTTTTTTGTGTGTGTGTCCATAATTGCCCAGTCTGAATGTAAGAGAGTTTGAGGAAGGGTCGTCAGTGGGGGAGGGAGGGAGGGAGTGAGGGTGAAACTAGGTGTTATAACAACATCAGGGAAACTATCGCAGTGGGTCGGGGAAGAGGGTGAGGTGGGAATTGGCTAGCTGGCCTGGCCTGGCTAGCCAGTGGACGGCACCAGCGGTGGCAACAAGGAGCTGAGCTGAGCCGTTGACGCAGCAACAAAATTTTGGCTGTAGGTTGCGTGCTTCCTCTCCTCCCCCTACCCCCTCCCCCCCCCCCCCCTCCACCCTAGCCTGATAGTTCATACCACCCCCCTCCCCTCCCTCCATCACCCTGCTCCCTCCCCTCCCCTCCCCCTGTGGGCCTGGTAGTTAACTGGTGCGGGGGGTAAATAGCTGTGTGTGTGTGTGTGTAGTTCAGTAGTGTGTGTTGCAAGGTGAAGGTTGTGTTCCATTGTTGCATCACTTAACGGATATATATCTATATCTATATCTATATCAATCTTTCTCTCCCTCACACGCTGCTCTGGACCTTGGCAGAAGGTAAGTGGAAGTGCCCATGTAAAAATCATTCACTTCGTCAGGAGTGCGCGCACAGCTGCGGTTTTACGAGCGCTGTCGCGCGCACGCGCTCCTCCACAAACATTGACACCTGTACCTGCACACACCTGTGCCGGCACGTGTCTTGACAGAGGAGCCTTAATTTTTTTTAGTGAGAGGAGTTCATCAGTAAATCGTGGCAGGTGTATACGTCAGCTGTTATTAATAACAGCTGAGTTATGAATAACAACTGTTATTAATAACAGCTGAGTTATGAATAACAACTGTTATTAATAACAGCTGAGTTATAAATAACAACTGAGTGTGAGGTTGGCTGGTGATTAATGAAGATTTTATTGACCTGTTTTTCAAAAGCGCAGCTGTGCAAGACTTGGGTTTGATGGCGTGGCCTTTGACATGGCCCTTTAGGTTCAGGTCAAAAGTTAAGGCCATCATACCTAAGGGTTGTTGTATACATGTTACGAAGGGAGTTGATGTGGGGGGTTGGAGGGAGGAAGTAAGTTATAAGAACTTAGATACAGCGTTGTAGAGGTGATGCCTTGGCACAGCAGACGACTGTGTCAAATCACCTACAATAAACACAATGAACATGAACTTTGAAGCCTACACTCTCTAAGTCGACCTGAGGTGTGTCATAATGACCTATAATAACCATCAATTACACTACTGCCATCTTTTAACACCTTGACCGGCCTACTGGCAGATGACGTCACACGACGCTCTTATTTTTTGGGAGGGAAATATGCAAATTGTGCTCGGAGGATCCCAGCTTAAACTGACTAAGGTAACAGCGAGAGTGTGGTGCGACGGCTCATGGGGTGTGGCGATACAGACCCTCTCCTCAGTACTGATGTCTCAAGGTCTGCTTCCTCATGGTCGAGGTCGCGCGATTTATGGAGCATGGCGTGGCATGCAGAGTGTCACGCCATGCAGAGCCAGACGCTGTCATGCATACAACTACTGCATGGCGGGACACCTGAGAACCCCGAGCACAGCTGGTTCTTCACCACTCAGTCGTGAACAGCTGGTCGCCCTAATTGTCACACACATTTAATTGCTCCCAACCACACACACACACACACACACACACACACACAGATAGATAGATAGATAGATAGATAGATAGATAGAAGAGAGAGAGAGAGAGAGAGAGAGAGAGAGAGAGAGAGAGAGAGAGAGAGAGAGAGAGTTGCGTTTTTATCTACACTCTTACACAGGTGGTCGTGGGCAGCTGGTTGTTCACACCTTTATACACAGGTTGTTTGCCTACGCGGTCATTCACAGCTGGTTGCCCACACCGCCACAATCATCCGGGTTCCATCTCGGGTTTTGGTCACCCTACTTAGGGAAGTATGAAAGCTAATAGAAAACGTCTAGAGGAGAGCAACAAGAATGATGTAGCCGAGTTACAGGGAAAGCCTGGAGGCATTAAGTTAGCCAACCTTGATAACTTTAGAACGGATGGTTGACGTGAACAGAGAACAGTTCTTCAAGAAGTGTAGAGGCAGAAAACGACCAGAGGACATAACATAAAGCAAGAAACTTGCTAGAAATATTTACAGTATAAGAGTTGTTGGTGAGTGGAATACTATGATTAACAACGTGTTCAATGCAGACAGCTGACATCAATTTAAGATGTTGTGTGACAGTCGAGAATGTTCAAGAGACGAGGGCCAGACGAGTGTAAAACTCCCTCCCCTCACAGTGCAGAGAGGTAATTAGACACACACACACACACACACACACACACACACACACACACACACACACACACACACTCACTCACTCACTCACTCACTCACTCACTCACTCACTCACACACACACACACACACACACACACACACACACACACACACACACACAACCACACCTCACTCACTCACTCACTCACTCACTCACTCACTCACACACACACACACACACACACACACACCCACACTCACTCCACTCACTCACTCACTCACTCACTCACCACCACACACACACACACACACACACACACCACACAGTAAACACACACACAACACACACTACAGATCACTCACCACTCAACACAAAAACTTTACATGTCACAGACAAACACACACGACACATATCACCAGGACAAACAAACACTCTACTTCAACTCACTCATCACTCAATCACGAGAAAATCACCACTCACTCACACACACACACACACACACACACACACTCACTCACTCACTCACTCACTCACTCACTCACTCACACACACACACACACACACACACACACACACACACACACACACACACACACACACACATACAAACACACACACACACACATACAAACACACACACACACACACACACACACACACACACACACACACACACACACACACACACACACACACAGGTATGTATAAAAGAGCGAAGAACAACTGCAGGAGGATAAGAAAGGAGTAACAAAGAAACTTTGGAACGAATGTTTTTTCAGTCAGGACAGAAAAAAACTGGATATTTTTTCATGAGTTCACCAGGGGAAAAAAAAAGATGGTTAGTTAAAGCGCAGCTGCTGAGGCTGAAGGTGTCAGGAGAGAGAATTACAGAAGGTGTCAAGATGTTTGAGGAGTTGAATAACAAGTTCAAATGTGTTTCCACGATGCAACACACCGTAGCTACAACTCCAGTGAGATGCGGTGGTTTGGGAGGGTTAGGTTAGGTTTTAGAAATCGTCGAGATACAAAAAGACATTAATAAAATACTTAAAGGGTCTTGACTCGTACAGGGCTCCGGTCCTTATGAAATCATCACCATCTGTTCTGAAGATGGGTGGGGCAGGTGTGCTGGACGAGACTCGTGAACTACTGTTCAAGATGTTGCCAGACGAAGGCAATGGAAGAGGGCAGACGTCACCCCCATCTGTAAGGGGATCAGGGAGATGAGTAACTCATCTAAAGGACCAGTTTTCCCCGGAGGTGTGTGTGTGTGTGTGTGTGTGTGTGTGTGTGTGTGTGTGGATGGGTGGGTGTGTATGTGTGGCCTGTAGAGCAGTGGAAAGGATGATCAGAGAGCAATTGGATGACCTTGCTGCAGAGGAGAGATTACCTGGACTTGAGAGGTAACGCGTTACCCTCCTTGATCTATGTGCTTGACGTACCAGATGGTATGCAGTTCTGCCTGAGTTTATGTTTGCTGATGATGCAGAAGTCACGGGAGAGGTAAAAAATGAGGAGAATCTGCATCATCTTACAAGGGGACCTAAGCAGACTTTAGACTTGGTTTGATGAATGGATGGTGGAATAAGACAGGAACAAATTTAAGGAAGTGAGGATGGGGGAAAGTGAAAGATGGTCTCATTATAATCATCTTTGAGCAGGAACTAAGCTAAGATAGATAGACGTGGCTTGCTGGCGTCCACTCCACAGACCGCGCACCGTCTCACACAATAAACTCGACAACACGTAGTTCATGTCTCGTTTCTTCTTAACTCTAGATTTTCCTGCGGTGAGCGCTGCGCGTTAGCCCTGTTCGGTGACAGGATATCTTAGGTACACTCTCTCTCTCTCTCTCTCTCTCTCTCTCTCTCTCTCTCTCTCTCTCTCTCTCTCTTCTCCATCCCTTTCCCTTGGAGTCTTTCCCTTTCTCTCTCTCTCTCTCCCTCGGACGAAGAGCAGCGTGTGAGCGGCTCGACTCGAGGAGCGTGCCATGCGTTGTGTGGTGAGAGGGCCGGGATGGGAGAGTACGGTGCCACGAGAGGGAGGGAAGGTGGAGCCGTGCGGGGCCAGGAGGGTCGGGTTCTGGCGGGTGGACGTGTCTAGAGTGAAGGTACTCGTGAACACGTGTGTGTGTGCTGCCACGATCAATAGTCACGCTACCTGTACTGCACCACCAGTCTGCATGGTGACCACGCCAGCAGCCACCCTGGGCGCCCCCCTCCTCCTGCGCCCTCCAGCAACACCCAGGACTCGCTCCAACCAAGGCTCTGACCTCGCCAGCAACACCACGACCCTTCCCAACGAGGCTCTTGGACTTTCCAGCAAGACCATGGCTTCTCCAGCACCACCCTGACCTTTCCAGCAAGGCTCTTGGACATTCCAGCAACACCCTGACGCTTCCAGATGGACCATCCAGCAACACCCTGGCCCATCCAGCAACACCCTAATCCTTCCAGCAACACCCTGGCCCATCCAGCAACACTTCCAGACCGTCCGGCCTTTACCCCTGCAATCGCTGTTCCATATATCTTCACCAGTCCTGA
This sequence comes from Panulirus ornatus, assembly GCF_036320965.1. Lineage (NCBI taxonomy): Eukaryota > Metazoa > Arthropoda > Malacostraca > Decapoda > Palinuridae > Panulirus > Panulirus ornatus. The sequence continues at coordinate 4,851,274 of NC_092240.1, forward strand.
CCGTCCACCCGTGTCCCTCCTCCCGACCCCTCATCCCCCCCACCGCAGCCAGTTAAACCTTCCCCTCCACCAGCTCGTGGCACGTCTCCTCCCGGGTGCACTCCCCCCCTCCCCTCTCCTCCCTCTCTCCTGCTCTTCCATATCCCCTCCCCCCCCTAGCAACTCTTCCATTGCTACCACTGCAAGGAAGGAAGGGAGGAAGGGAGGGAGGGAGCGCGGTCCTAGGCCCTCCCCCAACATTACTGCCTCCCCCCCTCCCCCCAAACTGCTGTCCTACCTGCACCGCTTCGCCTCCCCCTTCCTCCCCCTCTCCCCTCCCTTCCCCCTCACCTCTATTGCTGACACCGCTCTCATTACCACCGACATCACTCCCTGCCACCATTATCCCTGCCACCACTGCCACGCTGACGCTACTACAGTCGTATATACCATTGCCGTCACTACCCACCACTTTGGTTACTTCCACCACCTTGCACAACCCCTGTTAGTGCTACCACTGTCTCCACACCCACCTTACTATCACCGCTACAACACAACTTGTGGTTGTAGCTTGAGGCCAAGATTTCACCCTGGAAAACTGTTCGTCATAATAAGTGGAATCTCTCCTTCACCGCGTTCTCATCCCTCTCTCATCCGCAAAACCTTAGTCCCTGACCTCTGCACGTGTGCCTTGGTTCAACCCATTGACGAGACGTCGCCCCTCGTATACCACGTCGATCTCATTCGCTCTATCCCATTGCAAGCCTCTTCTGCCAGAACATACCCTTTTAAGGACGTTTGATAAAGTTTAGAGTTTCGAGGAGAATGTCTTGATGCAATCATCATCGAGGCATTTGGTAAACATTGAGCGTCTCTTTGTGTGGTATCAACACATTTAAAGTTTGCTCGAGCATGATTTGTCAATAGATTTAAAGGTGTTTTTATATCTAGTGTCAGCAGAGTTACTGGCGCTTGGTTAGATCATATCAGCAAAGTTAATGGTGCTCATATGTATCATATCAGTAAAGGTACAGTGTTATGTTTGTATTGTATCTAAAGTTACAGGTGCTTCTTCTTATTGTATAAGGAAAGTTACAGTTGCTTGTTTATATTGTATCTAAAGTTACAGATGCTTCTTCTTATCGTGTAAGGAAAGTTACAGATGCTCGTTTATGTTTTATCTAAAGTCACAGGTGCTTCTTCTTGTCATATCAGGAAAGTAACAGGTTCTTGCTTACACACTGTGATTTGTTAGAGTTACAAGTGCTTGTTTGCATCTCATGAACGTGATAAAGTTATCGTGAAATGGATTATCGCCATCTGACCTTTCGCACCCCGTCCTGGCGTTGCACAGGGCGAGGTGTGGAGTCCCCCTCCGTTTGTGGCGTGTCTTGAGCCTCAACATGAAGGTGAGTTAAGGTCATGTTCAGGACTTTACAGAAGTGTGACGTGTGTGTCTGTATTTTCAGCAGCGGTTCAGTTCAGTTGAGAAATGTTATTCTCAAAGAGAGAGAGAGAGAGTGACCCCCTTCTAGAATACGATTCGTCCATTGTGTTGGTGACTGGAGATTGGTGACGAATTCGTCCGTTGTGTTGGTGGCTGGAGATTGATGACGAATTCGTCCATTGTGTTGGTGACTGGAGATTGGTGACGAATCATAATTATCTCTTATCGTACCACAGGAATATGTGAATATAATCAAGAGTCGAATGTAACGTCTTAGGTAATTTCCATAAGGTAATTATTAATATGCAAAGTAATTAGCTCATGTTTACAGTGGCTCATTCTTCATTAAGGAACGGGATTGTGTGAGGCAATATGGCGCGGGGGCTTCATCATATACCGTATGCAGGAATGTCATTTGTCCGCATACTGAGTCGTAAGTAATCAGGGATGTGGGAGTCGACCTGATCAGGGTGATCAGCCTAATTGAGGAGCCAGTGTGGGAGGAGGAGGAGGAGGAGGAGGGCTTGCATGCAGGAGGAGGAGGAGGGAGGAGGAGGGCTTGCATGCAGGAGGAGGAGGAGGAGGAGGAGGGCTTGCATGCAGGAGGAGGAGGAGGAGGAGGAGGGCTTGCGTCCAGGAGGAGGAGGAGGAGGGCTTGCGTGCAGCAGGAGGAGGAGGGAGGAGGAGGAGGACTTGCTGCACACCGCTGGTGGCCGAGCCTCTGGTGTGGTAGGACTAACTCCTCTCTCCCTCTCATTTAGTTTCAGGTGTTTAGATCTCTTTTTAAAGGAAGCCAGAATACATCATTCTGTAGTACTCGGTTTGTTTATTGTTTATCTTTTTTTTATATTTGAAATAAATGTTGAATTATTCTTTTTGTTGTTGTGCTTTGCGTCACTTGAATTGGTCTAGGGTCTTCCCCATCATACCACTGCCGGTATTCGTACAGTTATGATCCGTCATTAACTCGTACAGTTATGATCCGTCATTAACTCGTACAGTTATGATCCGTCATTAACTCGTACAGTTATGATCCGTCATTAACGCGTACAGTTATGATCCGTCATTAACTCGTACAGTTATGATCCGTCATTAACTCGTACAGTTATGATCCGTCATTAACTCGTACGGTTATGATCCGTCATTAACTCGTACGGTTATGATCCGTCATTAACTCGTACACTTATGATCCGTCATTAACTCGTACAGTTATGATCCGTCATTAACTCGTACAGTTATGATCCGTCATTAACTCGTACAGTTATGATCCGTCATTAACTCGTACAGTTATGATCGGTCATTAACTCATACAGTTATGATCCGTCATTAACTCGTACAGTTATGATCGGTCATTAACTCATACAGTTATGATCGGTCATTAACTCGTACAGTTATGATCGGTCATTAACTCGTACAGTTATGATCCGTCATTAACTCGTACAGTTATGATCCGTCATTAACTCGTACAGTTATGATCCGTCATTAACTCGTACAGTTATGATCGGTCATTAACTCATACAGTTATGATCCGTCATTAACTCGTACAGTTATGATCCGTCATTAACTCGTACAGTTATGATCCGTCATTAACTCGTACAGTTATGATCGGTCATTAACTCATACAGTTATGATCCGTCATTAACTCGTACAGTTATGATCCGTCGTTACTGATGACCACAACGTCATTAGTGACCTTGGACGAGGAAGGGACGGAGTTCAGGTAACTCGTATGAGCTGGACGTCTCATCTACTTTTCCTCCACATAAGAACTGTTGTGTCCACATATTCCCTGCCTCTCTGGTCATGAGCCTGTACTTCCATCAACGTTCGTACGAACCTTGCTTTCTGCTTATTCGTGACCGTATCGTGCGTATTCGTGTCCCTTGCAGGTTCTGAAACGTTATAGAGTACTGTCGTGTTCAAGGTATTAAACCATTGACTTATTAAGTACTCAAAGGTATTAAACAACTTACCATTGACTTGTTAAGTTATCCTTTTTGAAACAAACGGGTTCAGGAACATTTCGAACTGGCAGTGTGTTGTCTTGTTCGTAACCTCACAGATCTCCGTACCGCCCAACCTCACCTCGTGAGACCCCCCGCTCACCCCAGCAAGCCACCTCACCTCACCTTACCTCACCTGGCAGACCCAACTCTGAGACTTACTCCTCCTCCTTCCCCCACACAGGCCAGGGTGGGTACTTGAGGTGCAGTGGACTTAGTGGAGGCTTGGAGGTGCCTCCCCGGCTGTAAACTCTCGCTCGCCCGCGACTTACGACGGTAATTATGTCCTCACAGGCCCCCCCCCCCCCCCCCCCAGCGCCGCGTGACGACCCCGCCTTCTCTCTCTCTCTCTCTCTCTCTCTCTCTCTCTCTCTCTCTCTCTCTCTCTCTCTCTCTCTCTCTCTCTCTCTCTCCCCAACGCCATCTTGGTCGTGTGTGTGTGTGTGTGTGTGTGTGTGTGTGTGTGATGAGGGGAGAGGTGTGTAGGATAGAAGGGGGGGGGGGGGGTGTAAGCAAGGTCTTCACGCCTTACTTTCAACTCCATTACCAATACCTGGATAAATCTATACCCACCACTGGCGTTGGTTCTGTGTCCCTGTTGTATCCTACGCAAACTGCAGTAGAAAGGTGAGGAGGAAGACAACAAATTATATCATCTGATCAGCGTAAAACCTCGCTCATTACTGGCTGGCTGCAGGAGGCAAATTTACACGTGTTTATCAATATGCAGATTAGATGCTCTATATTAAGAGTCGGATTCCCCCGCGGTGGTCCCCCGAGAAACGGTTATAATCCCCCAGAACAACACGGAATTGGTAAAAACCCACGGAACTCTAATGCCGTCCAGATAGAAGTAAATTTACATTATCTCTAGCATGGTATTTATCATTTGTCCATCTTTATTTATCGTATATTCATCGTAGGTTCGTTCCGGACTCCGTGATTGGAGTTTAGGTCGAGTCCCCGGCAATATATCCGTGTGGTTATTGGTGCCCCACGCTAACTTATCACACCCGGACCCGCTCGAGAAAATCTATGCTGGGAATTTGTGACCCCTGACCGAAGCAGCATTTAAGACCTACACACGCAGTCATAACTTCAGCCGAGGTTGATGGGTGGCGTGGAGGCGGGGAGAGAGGAGGATGGCAGGCGTGGGGTTCTGGTGAGGGGGTGGCGTGGAGCCGAGGAGGGAGGAGGGTTGAGGGTGGGGTGGCAGGCGTGGGGTCCTGGTGAGGTTGGTTGAGGATCACAGCTGCTTGTTCAAACCCCGCCACGTCTCGGGTCGCTCGAAACCCCCCCTGACGTGCATCTCCCTCACTGCCTCAGTGACAAGCTCCCGCCTTAGAAGCCAGCCTCAGCTCTGGTCATTCTAACGAGTGTGAGGCAGCGTAAGGGATGTATCCCGTGTCCACGGCGAACCTGGCCACTCCCCAAAGTCTTGGCCAGTACTCCAGGACGGTTCATGAACGCCGTGGTGCGACCCATGGGTAATGATGGCCTTAGTATTTTTGACCTGACCCTTAAGGGCAAGGTCAAAAGGTTAGGGCATTACACCCAAGAGTCGCACGTTCTTGCTCCAGGGTCGTACCGTCGTGCTCAAGGGTCGTACCGTCGTCCTCGAGGATCGCATCGTCTTGCTCGAGGGTAGCACCGTCGTGCTCAAGAGTCGTACCGTCGTGTTCAAGGGTCGCACCGTCGTGCTCAAGGGTCGCACCGTCGTGCTCAAGGGCCGCACCGTCGTGCTGGAGGGTCACCGTGACGCTGTCTGTGAGGGCCACGTCCTGGACCCCCTGAGGAGCAGGGGGGGGGGGGGGTTCCTTGTAATGTCACGCGTCACCTTTAAGCTCATTACTGCCGACCTATCGGTTCTTAGACTTGCATCTGCATCGTCGCGTGTCCACCTTCATGTTGGAGTTATTATTATTATTGTTATTATTATTATTATTATCGTATAATAGCGACGGACGTGGTGGCAAAGGCAGAACATGACCCTGTCAGAGGCCCAGATGGGCTGAGAAGGAATGAAGTGAGAGATAAGGGAATGAAGTGAAAGAAAGAGGATTAAGTGAGAGACTGAAAAAAGAAATTGATCAGAGCTCTGCAGGTGTTTGTAGACCTGACTCTGAAAGTAGAACGGTTATAGAGAGGGAAAGATAAATAGAGGAAGAGGATTCCACAGCTTGGCTGTTTGAGGGGAAGGAGGCATCATAATGGTCAGTCCTCGTGTGGCCGATCTCCACACAGAAACTGTGGGAAGCGCAAGCCATATATGTATGCCTCGGTCCCAAGCCATTCGGGGTTAGACACAGGCATGAAGCTCATGAGGACAGTGGCCAAAACAATGCGAATATCTGTAGTATAGAGAGGAGCAACAGTAACCTCGTGTCGACAGAAATGGATGGTTGAAAAGGAGATGATATGCCGGGAGATTTAACGAGACGAAAAGAATTTTAGAATTCCACTCCTATTGATAGAGAGGCGGAGGTAGAGCCACCCCAGCTGTGTGAGCAATATTCCATTCTTGGGCGGGTGAAACCTCGACAGATATGAAACAGAGCTGCTCACTGGAAAAGTGAACCACAACATTGCCAGCTTTTGGGAAACAGACTCAGCGATGAGGTCCAGACTATGGTTATCCTCACCGTGTTAATGTTATCGCAGAGCTGAACTGTGGTGTGTTAGAGCTGAACAGAGAAAAACGAATGACTCTTAGACAGAAGTACAGGGGAAAGTGTAGCATTTTAGCGCCGTTAAATCTGACTAGGTTTCTTCTTTCCCATTCTGAGATGGTGCACAGGTCAGTAATCAGAGAGGATACACGTTTGGCACGGGGATGAAGCACGAATGATAAGAGGAGATGGGGAGAAAAGGGGCGAGCGAGTTGGACTGTGTTAAAGTGGAACCGTCAGCATAAGAGTGAATGGACTTTGAAGTGCTAAAGAGAAGATCATTTAGAGAAAAAAAAGAAAGTAAACGACAGGAAGAACCTTGAGGAACACCACTTCTCATAGGCTAGGACATGGCTCCATCAACGACTTACGACAGTGCAACGGCCAGATAGGAAACTACGAATTATGGGAAGAGAGAGAGAGAGAAGTAAGACGAACCACAGGGAGTTTAAACGAAGACGTCATAGGCCACACTGTGTCATATGCATGAAGGTGTCGGAGGCTACGATTGAAAAGTTCCACCAAAATCCTTGTGAGAGGAGGACCAAGAAGTGAGTGACATAGGAGAGATCGTCAGTAGACCTATAGCCTCGATATCCCTCATTGATGACTGGAAGGAGAGGAGCGGGTGTCTGAACGTACCAGAAAGAGAGAGTTAACTTAAGTTTGAAGATTTTGGAGACAGCAGAAGTGAGAGCAAATGGGGCGATAGTTAGAGGGGGTAATACCGCTGTCCTCTCTTAGGGATGGACTGCACCAAGGCGTGCTTCCAAGAAGAGGGAAAACTCTGGGGTTCCAGAGAGTAGCGGAATAGTCCAGAGCGAGGATGGGAGGTAGATGATGGAGGGGGACACTTCGTCAGGACACGAGGAGCTTCGTATGACGTCTGGGGCCAGACAGACGCCTCGTACATCTGGGGCTGGGAATGTGCTCACAAGACCCTGCACATGCCGCACATAACTCTGTCTTCTCCATCTTGATGTTATTATTATTATTATTATTATTATTATTATTTTTTTTTTTTTTTTTTTTTTTTTTACTATTCGCTATTTCCCGCGATAGCGAGGTAGCGTTAAGAACAGAGGACTGGGCCTTTGAGGGAATATCCTCACCTGGCCCTCTTCTCTGTTCCTTCTTTTGGAAAAAAAAAAAAACAAAAAAAAAAAAAACGAGAGGGGAGGATTTCCAGCCCCCCGCTCCCTTCCCTTTTAGTCGCCTTCTACGATACGCAGGGAATACGTGGGAAGTATTCTTTCTCCCCTATCCCCAGGGAATAATTATTATTATTATTGTTATTATTATTGTTATTATGTTAGCTGAGACGGCATGACTAACGAATGACAGCAGTACCAAGTAGATGTCATGGTAGACACCTTGCCTCCTATGAAAATCCTCCAACGATAAAATACAAGAAAAACCTCTCCCTGGACCAGCTCTCCCTGGACCAGCTTTCCCTGGACCAGCTCTCCCTGGACCAGCTTTCCCTGGACCAGCTTTCCCTGGACCAGCTCTCCCTGGACCAGCTTTCCCTGGACCAGCTCTCCCTGGACCAGCGGCAGATTTTGGGATTTATGGCGGAGAGATTGTGGCGCTGGTCTGTTTGGGGCCTCTTTCATTCAGGCAAATGATGAGGCCGGCAGAACATGTGGTCTTTCCGCCTTTGAGACTATGTGAGTGTGTGGTTCGCGCCCTCACAGACCAGGGCTCGGGCCCGTCTTGCATGGGTCTCTGACCCAGCACAGAAGGAGGGTTGTGGTGTATACGTATTGACTCTGTTATGCTCCCACGGCCTATAGTGGTCATCCCCTTCGGCGCCAACCCTATGATCGCCTCTGTCCTCCCGGGGCTGCAGCCGACCGTCAAACCTCGTGAGGTGGGGGGGGAAGAAAGAGACAAGTTGTCGTCTTAACACACACACACACACACACACACACACACACACACGTATGTAGCACCATCCAGGCCTGCCTCTGGTGAAGGCTAGGCGTCAGACGCTTTTGAGGTGGACGAAGCGGTGTGACCCCAACCCTTCGCTAGGGTGTCGGGCCTTGATATAGGATAGTCCTGCAGGTGTAGTGATCATTGCTAACTATCAGTAAGTCCCTGATATTACTGTCCTCCAGTGTAGATAAGGCAAGGGCCGTTAACACTTGTACTCAGTTATATGTTCGTATTTCCCCCAAGTAAACAAAGGTGTTGTTCTCCCCCATTAACCCCTGTTACAGGACGTTACTAATACAGTCCTGCTGTATTAGTGGTCGATGTTTGTGTTATTGCGTATCTCGCCCTCATGGGTATACGTGACCTGCGTAGATTCAATGTGAAGTGATGAATGTATGTTAGTCACTTGCGTGTCTCGCACACCTCATGTACTTCTCTGACTCGTTCTTCGACATCCAGACCACTGTTTGAGTGTCTACCTTCTAAACGTCCTCACCCTAGTGTTTGGCTGTGACATACATACATACCTACACATATACAGACGTACACATATACAAACATACACATATACATACATATTGTTTTGTACGTATACTGTCGTGTATAGATGTCCTCAAAGACGTATATGTAAACACATAAGTCATTTTCATCTCTAATGTACATACAAAAAAGACGTTCACTTACTGATACACAGACTGACATAGAAAGACACAGACTGGCATGCAGAGAGATACCGTTATACACCCACATTAAAACTCAGACACACTCAGGCACACACACACACACACACACACACACACACACACACACACACACACGCGGGGCATCATTAATCAGCATGGTAATTTAAACGACCTCCCATGATTTTCACTGGTATATGCCAGATTGAGGCAGAACTGGGTTTTCAGTTAAGCAAAGCCCTGCAGTTTATGATCGTGTGTGCCGTAAATCTTGTTTTCCTCCCAAAAGAAGAATAACGTGAGTGATGTAGGAAAAATAATGCGAAGATTGAGTGTGCTGGAAGTTTAAGGGAATTAAGTGATTTTGAGGAGCCTTAAAATCTTTTTTTGGGATTGTGGTTGAAAGGTGAGTGTAATGAAAGTGTTGCTTGGGAGGGAGCTGATGATGTCGCCTTAGTGCAGGTCTGGTGTTCCTGCCACTCTAATATGCCCAGCCACATATTGTGTGTCTACCCTGCCCCCTTGCTCACGGTCTCTGCCCCCTGCTTACGATCCCTGCTCCCTGCTCACGGTCCCTGCCCCCTGCTAACGGTCCCTGCCCCGTCCCTGCCCCCTGCTCACGGTCCTTGCCCCCTGCTCATGGTCCCTGCTCCCTGCTCACGATCCCTGCCCCCTGCTCACGGTACCTACCTCCCTGCTCACGGTCCCTGCTCCCTGCTCACGGTCCCTGCTCCCAGCCCACGGTCCCTGCCCCCTGCTCACGGTCCCTGCTCCCTGCTCACGGTCCCTGCTCCCTGCTCACGGTCCCTGCTCCCTGCTAACGATCCCTGCCCCCTGCTCACGGTACCTGCCTCCCTGCTCACGGTCCCTGCTCCCTGCTCACGGTCCCTGCTCCCTGCTCACGGTCCCTGCTCCCTGCTCACGGTCCCTGCTCCCTGCTCACGGTCCCTGCCCCCTGCTCACTGTCCCTGCTCCCTGCTCACTACTCGTTCCCTGCTCTCGACCGTTTGATTCATCAGATATGATCAATGATTCCTTTTGACGTGTTGACCTTCAATGGTTCTCTTATCTTCATGTTTCTTTTTCATCGTAACGAACGATGTACATGGTTGGCCGAGGCGAGAGCGAGTGCGGTGGAGGGAGTGGATGTCGCTCCGTCCATTTGTCAGTGGAAATAATCTCCAGATGAGCCTCTACCAACTCAGATATTCACAGGAAGAACCTCTGCCTATTCAAACATCTTCCGGAGGGACCTGTGCTGGTTTTTGGTATCGACAGGAGATATTACCGAGGTGAATGTCACCAGGAGGAATTATTACCAATTTAGGTACCTCCAGGAGGAACCATTACCAATTTAGGTACCTTTAGGTACCTACAGAAGGAATCTTTACCAATTTAGATACCTACATGAGGAGCCTTTACCAGTTTAGATACCTCCTGGAGGAACTATTACCAATTTAGGTACCTCCAGGAGGAACTATCACCAATTTAGGTATCTCCAGGAGGAACCATTACCAATTTAGGTACCTACATGAGGGGCCTTTACCAATTTAGGTACCTCCTGGAGGAACTATTACCCATTTAGATACCTACATGAGGGGCCTTTACCAATTTAGGTACCTCCTGGAGGAGCTATTACCAATTTAGGTACCTCCTGGAGGAACCTTTACCAATGTACAGATCGCCAGGAGGTTCTTAGATCAGTTGTATGACAGGTGTCGTGGGAGTGTTCGTTGCTCATCAGGAACGCCCGAGTAGCGTGTGCCAGGAAGGATCCTCCCAAGTAACGTTAATCGCTGGCCACCTGCCTGAACCAAGGGTGCGTTTCGCCATGAAGAAAAAAAAAACAAACAAACAAAAAAACATTAAGCTTTTCGTCCGTGTTTGCTTTCGGTAAACAGACCGTGTTGATTGTCCGCGTGCAAGTGCGTGGAAGTGACCCGACGCGTTGGCCTTAGGGTGTGGGTGAGGCGCGTCATCCAACACACCGGTCAGCGCGACTGTCCGTTGTGTTGCCGCTGGGGAGGCACTAGAGCAACACACCGAGGGCGGGGGAAAGGGAGGGGGGGAGGAATCAGTCAACCATACGCCACTGACGCCCCTTGTCCTAGGTGGGTAAGGGGGAGGGTGGAATGTCTCTCACCTTCGTCAGGGAGATTTACGTACGTGGACGTTGATGGTGTAGAGGGGGATTTGATCCTCGTTTGACGTGTTTAGAAACCCCCTCTCCACACACCTTCCCCAGAAACACATATGGTTTTTGCCTGTCTTGATGACCCGTCTGGTTATATGGAGGAAGCGTCAATGTCGTCTTCGTAGTTATGTGCCACGATCGTGTCATGAACACACGGTTGGAAGGTTAGTTAGAGTATGTGTTAGGGGAGCAAATATGATTCGAAAAGTTAGTATATTTGTAGGGGAGCAAATATGATTCGTAAGTTTGTGTGTATATCTGTTAGGTTAGCAAATATGATTCGAAAGGTAGTATATCTTGGGGAGCAAATATGATTCGTAAGTTTGTGTGTATATCTGTTAGGTTAGCAAATATGATTCGAAAGGTAGTATATCTTGGGGAGCAAATTGGGCAAGAGAGACACAACACCAGTTTGAATCCTCCCTCTTCCCTGCGTCAGTGTCACCTATACTGACATAATTTTCTCCTTTCTTTTTTTTTTCATAATTTATTGCAAGATTATTCTACCGCTTACTAGGTCCACCATATGCTATCACTCACTCTGGCCTCGCATTACCACACTTCACGTAGCGTATTGGCCGGTCTGCTATCTACATTAACCTAAGCCTCGCCCTACTTGACTTGCCCCCAGGGTGAACCTAACCCCAGATCCGTAATGTAATTTCGCCACTTCCCGCCTCACGTAACCTCCCCGAGTTTAACAACGCACTGCACGTTTTACTTCGCGCTGCCAACGTCTGGCGGAGGAAGACTCGTTGCGAAGACCTCCTGGGACCTGATGACTGACTGGCATGTGAGACCTGATGACTGGCTGGCATGTGGGACCTGATGACTGGCTGGCATGTGAGACCTGATGACTGACTGACATGTGGGACCTGATGACTGGCTGGCATGTGGGACCTGATGACTGACTGACATGTGGGACCTGATGACTGGCTGGCATGTGAGACCTGATGACTGGCTGGCATGCGGGACCTGATGACTGGCTGGCATGTGGGACCTGATGACTGGCTGGCATGTGGGACCTGATGACTGGCTGGCATGTGGGACGTCCCTGGGTTGTGGAGAGCTCAGGTAGCGCCCCTCACCCCACTGTTTCAGTAATTAATGACCGAGATACCGACTTCACGTACGATGTACGAACAGGGGAAGGGAATGTGTCGCGTACATGACGCGCTCCTTCACACAGGTTCGTATCCTGCTGTAGGAAATTTCACTTCCAGTGTTATTAGAGTCCTTGGTTTCTTAAGCAAGCCCCTCCCCCCCCCCCCCCCTTGAGAACGGCGGTTCGGCCCTTGATCACGATGGTACGACTCCTGAACACGACGGTACGACTTGTGAGCACGACGGTTCGACCCCTGAACACGACGGTACGACTTGTGAGCACGACGGTACGACCCCTGAACACGACGGTACGACTTGTGAGCACGACGGTACGACCCCATGAACACGACGGTACGACTCTTAGGTATAATGTCCTGGTCTTTGGTGTTGATCGCTCATGATCAGGTCAAAAGGGCAGGTCGCCATACTCAAGGGTCGTACTGTCGTGCTCAAGGATCGTAGTGTCGTGCTCAAGGATCGTACCATCAAGCTGAAGGATGTAGGGGCACCAGGGATAGAAGCCAGGTGGAGGGGCACCAGGGACACCAGTCAGGTGTAGGGGCACCAGGGACACCAGTCAGGTGTAGGGGCAACAGGGACACCAGTCAGGTGTAGGGGCAACAGGGATAGAAGCCAGGTGGAGGGGCACCAGGGACACCAGTCAGGTGTAGGGGCACCAGGGATAGAAACCAGGTGGAGGGGCACCAGGGACACCAGTCAGGTGTAGGGACACCAGTGACACGAGTCAGGTGTAGGGACACCAGGGACAACAACACACTGCAGACGGGGGAATGCGACGGGCCCCCACAGGTGTTTTGGTCTTTGTTCGCTTGGCACACGCCACCACCAGTCCTCCCGACCAGCCAGACCCCGGGAATATGCACGTATTATTAACCGTCTGGTCTACCAGACCTCCCCGGTATATATATACACATATATATCGCCTCTCTTCCTTCTTCTTCCTAATGTATGGCGTATTTACATCTAAGCGAACCTCAGCCTCGTAAAACTGTTTGATAAAAAGTGAGACACGTCAGGTTATGGTTTAAAATAAGGCAGAGCGTAACCTTCCACCAACAGTGGCTTCTGGCTCAGGATTGGCGGGAGCTGCAGGGCGTGGCTCCGATTTAAATTACTTACAAGCTGCTACGGTTTTATACGTGTCTGTGCTGGCGTAGGGCGTGTGTCACCACGCCTGCCACACGTTCCCTCCATGCACGTAGTTTGCCTCACCACCGTAGGAGTGTTGTACGGGAAATGTATACGTATTAAAGCTCGTATGTCCGTGTGTATAAATACTTCTTTGTTCTGTTGGCGCGCTCTCCAGCCAGCGACCAGCGAATATGGCGCGCAATCGATCTCGTCGTCATGGCAACACTTGGAATACATTTCCCGCCAAAAACTAGCGTGCATGTACAAAGGGAGTGTAGGAAAACAAACATGTTTTCACAATTGACACCCCTCCGCTGTAGACTTAAGGCACGTGTGTGTGTGTGTTTGTGTGTGTGTGTGTGTGTGTGTGAGTGTGTGTGTAGGGTGGTACACAAGATAACGTTGTCAGACGGACTGTTAAAGGTTCGGTTCTTTGAGAGCAACAGGGTCGTGACGCACCCAGTGCATTGAACGCCACACACACACACACACACACACACACACAACGAAGAGAAAGTAATGGACATGACTTCCTTTTGTGCGTCTGTGGCCAGGACGAAAATTGGTTGCTCCGGAAGAAATGTTGGGAAGGGACATGAGTCCACAGACGTCAGGAGGATATATATAGATAAGAAGACATTGAACCAGCTGTTTCAGGAGAATTATTGTTGAATTTTGTTTGTTGTTGTTTATATATATATATATATATATATATATATATATATATATATATATATATATATATATATATATATATATATATATATATTGGTCGGGACTTGACGTAGCGTGACACACAGGCACTTATCTTGCGAGGGCCCGCCCGCCTCGAAGTTGCTGCTGAGGCGGTTGAAGAAAACATAATCAAGAATGCATAACACAGGAGGAGAGTAACCAGAATTAGTGAAGGCCGTGCGTGTGTGTGTGTGTGTGTGTGTGTGTGTGTGTGTGTGTGTGTGTGTGTGTGTGTATAGGAGAATGTGTGTTGTTGGAGAGACAGTGTAGGTGGATCGGTTTGGCTCAGGGTTGAGGTCTGGGTAATGATGCATGACTTCGTCAGAGCTGTTGGTTCATGTAAACAATGAAAGGTTGGTAGCTTCTGGGAAGGGGGTTTGTTGTGACCCTCTGCAGGCGGAAGACGTGGTGTGGAAGGAAGTGGTGTGGGCCGCTGGGGTGGACTCAGGGTCACAGAAGGAGGAAGTGAAGTAAGAGAACGTCAGTGCTTGTAAAAACAATTGGATTCCTTTGTGTATTGTAACAGAGTGAGGGGAGCGTGAAACTCTCATGAACAGGAGAGGGAAAGAGTATTTCATGAGTACGTGATTCACAACCACGTCTTTTAGGAAGGGAAAGTGGAAATGATATATATATATATATATATATATATATATATATATATATATATATATATATATATATATATACTTAAAATATGATACTGTTGGAGTCTTGAGGTGGGTTAATGAAGGGAGGGAAGAGCCACTGAGTGAGGTGAGGCTCCGTCAGAGTGACACACTCGACGAAACTGCGCTGACACTGCCGTAGCCACAGTCCTCACTCCTCCCTGCCGTAGCCACAGTCCTCACTCCTCCCTGCCGTAGCCACAGTCCTCACTCCTCCCTGCCGTAGCCACAGTCCTCACTCCTCCCTGCCGTAGCCACAGTCCTCACTCCTCCCTGCCGTAGCCACAGTCCTCACTCCTCACTGCCGTAGCCACAGTCCTCACTCCTCCCTGCCGTAGCCACAGTCCTCACTCCTCCCTGCCGTAGCCACAGTCCTCACTCCTCACTGCCGTAGCCACAGTCCTCACTCCTCCCTGCCGTAGCCACAGTCCTCACTCCTCCCTGCCGTAGCCACAGTCCTCACTCCTCCCTACCGTAGCCACAGTCCTCACCCCTCCCTGCCGTAGCCACAGTCTTCACTCCTCACTGCCGTAGCCACAGTCCTCACTCCTCCCTACCGTAGCCACAGTCCTCACTCCTCCCTGCCGTAGCCACAGTCCTCACCCCTCCCTGCCGTAGCCACAGTCTTCACTCCTCACTGCCGTAGCCACAGTCCTCACTCCTCCCTGCCGTAGCCACAGTCCTCACTCCTCACTGCCGTAGCCACAGTCCTCACCCCTCCCTGCCGTAGCCACAGTCCTCACTCCTCCCTGCCGTAGCCACAGTCCTCACTCCTCCCTACCGTAGCCACAGTCCTCACCCCTCCCTGCCGTAGCCACAGTCTTCACTCCTCACTGCTGTAGCCACAGTCTTCACTCCTCACTGCTGTAGCCACAGTCTTCACTCCTCACTGCTGTAGCCACAGTCTTCACTCCTCATTGCTGTATTCACAATGATGGGACCATATAACTGTAGTCTTATTGCTGTAATGACGCTATGTAGATTCTGTACCCAATTTGCTCCAGCCAAACGAAAAATATATGTTTAACTGCACCTACTGTAGCTTGTGGAGTGAGGGCAACTGAGGTATTGATACCAAGGGAAGTGTATGTAGAGTTCGGTGGGCTGTGGGTACAGTGAGAAATTGGTGGCACGAAGAAATGAACTGTAATGAAGGGATTTTGGTCAAGAGAAATTTAAAGTCATTTAATTGAGATGTGAATATCAGGTGATGTCTTATGAGTGTGTGAGGGGTGATTGTGAGCGAGGTAAGTTGGATTAAGGAGGGAGACTTGAGTGTGGTGATGGGGTGGTGTTTATGTGTGAGGGGTTAACCTGGTGCAGGAGACTTTAATTGTATCCCACATGAACACGACGCGTCCGTACGACACTTGAGCACGACGGTACGACACCTGAGTACGATGCGTCCGTGCGACACTTGAGCACGACGGTACGACACAAGCACGACGGGACGACACGAGCACGACGGGACGACACTTGAGCACGACGCGTCCGTACGACACCTGAGCACGACGGGACGACACTTGAGCACGACGGGACGACACTTGAGCACGACGTGTCCGTACGGCACTTGAACACGACGCGTCCGTACGACACTTGAACACGACGGTACGACACTTGAGTACGACGGGACGACCAGGTAGCACAATGATACGACACGAGCACGACGGTACGGCCATTTAGCCGGACGGTAAGATCTTTGAGGACGACGATACGAGCAGTTAGCACAACCTTACGACACGGGCTCGCGTCGGTACGATCTTTTGCGTACAACGATACACCACTCTAGCACAACGGTACGATCTTGAGCACATCGGTACGACTTTTAGCATGGTGGGACGACCACGGAAAACGACAAAGCTGCGGTACGACCCCGAGAGAGAGAGAGAGAGAGAGAGAGAGAGAGAGAGAGAGAGAGAGAGAGAGAGAGAGAGAGAGAGAGAGAGGTTTTCCTAATAATCACATTTTGAAAATAAACCAAACTCTTTATAACTGATAATTTCAGGTTCTTGGAACGTATATTAAATGACAATGAATAAATTGATAAAATGAGGTGGGTGGGGGGGGGGGGGGGGCTGGTAATCCATTATACTATCCTTGCTGATGGCCGGAAACATATTCCTGTGTGGATTAATTAGCATTTCAGGTATCGATATAATCAAGCCAGGCTAATTAGTGGGAGGGTGTGGTGGCAGGATGGCTGTGTCTGAACAACTTGTGATGCGATTGCCGTAGCGGTGAGGCGCCAAGCATCGCTGATGGCATTATGACCCTTATGGCTCGTGTCATAACGTGCTTCACTTACGCCCTTGTGTCATATGTGTGTATGTATATTTCACTTGTGTCATTATGACCTGCACTGTACGTGTCACTATGACCTGCACTGTACGTGTCATTATGACCTGCACTGTACGTGTCATTATGACCTGCACTGTACGTGTCACTATGACCTGCACTGTACGTGTCATTATGACCTGCAGTGTACGTGTCATTATGACCTGCAGTGTACGTGTCATTATGACCTGCACTGTACGTGTCACTATGACCTGCACTGTACGTGTCATTATGACCTGCACTGTACGTGTCATTATGACCTGCAGTGTACGTGTCACTATGACCTGCACTGTACGTGTCATTATGACCTGCACTGTACGTGTCATTATGACCTGCACTGTACGTGTCACTATGACCTGCACTGTACGTGTCATTATGACCTGCAGTGTACGTGTCATTATGACCTGCAGTGTACGTGTCATTATGACCTGCACTGTACGTGTCATTATGACCTGCACTGTACGTGTCATTATGACCTGCACTGTACGTGTCATTATGACCTGCACTGTACGTGTCATTATGACCTGCACTGTACGTGTTATTATGATCTGCACTGTTCGTCTCATTATGACCTGCACTGTACGTGTCACTATGACCTGCACTGTACGTGTCATTATGACCTGCACTGTACGTGTCATTATGACCTGCACTGTACGTGTCACTATGACCTGCACTGTACGTGTCACTATGACCTGCACTGTACGTGTCATTATGACCTGCAGTGTACGTGTCATTATGACCTGCACTGTACGTGTCATTATGACCTGCAGTGTACGTGTCATTATGACCTGCACTGTACGTGTCACTATGACCTGCACTGTACGTGTCATTATGACCTGCACTGTACGTGTCATTATGACCTGCAGTGTACGTGTCATTATGACCTGCACTGTACGTGTCACTATGACCTGCACTGTACGTGTCATTATGACCTGCACTGTACGTGTCATTATGACCTGCAGTGTACGTGTCATTATGACCTGCACTGTACGTGTCACTATGACCTGCACTGTACGTGTCATTATGACCTGCAGTGTACGTGTCATTATGACCTGCAGTGTACGTGTCATTATGACCTGCAGTGTACGTGTCATTATGACCTGCAGTGTACGTGTCATTATGACCTGCAGTGTACGTGTCATTATGACCTGCACTGTACGTGTTATTATGATCTGCACTGTTCGTGTCATTATGACTTGCACTGTACGTGTCATTATGACCTGCACTGTACGTGTCATTATGACCTGCACTGTACGTGTCATTATGACCTGCAATGACCTTGTCACTATGACTAGCATTCTCACTGTCATTATGACATACACGGCATAGCTCACGTCATTATAGCATGCGTCGCCCATGTCATTATAACATGCGTCACATGTCATCATAACATGCGTCACATGTCATCATAACATGCGTCACATGTCATGTATGCATTACTCTAACATGACTTGCGTTAATGACATCACTATGACGAGCTTTACCCATGTGTCATGATGACATGTATTGATCATGTCATTGTATCATTCATTGATCACGTCAGGTCATAGGTACTCGTTTAGCTCTTCAGCATCCATTTGACAGGCGTGTCAACTCATACGGTCTAATGATCCTTAGTAATCATCTTTCTATTTTTTCTTTTTTTTTTTTACCCTTATGGTAATTAGGCTGCACCAGAGGTGACGTAACGAGTGAACCTGGGAGATGGTAGCGGTGATAGGCTGAGGTGATGTTGGTTATGATAGGGTGGGGGTCTAGTGATGGGCAGCCAGCCAGGCGAGGAGGGGCCGCCCCCCCTTCCTCACACTTGTCCCCTCCTCCCTCAGTAGACCAGGAGGTCGGTACACACACACACACACCCTCCTCCTCATCATCATCTGGCGCGAGCGATGGCGCGGGAGGAAATGAAAAACAGGACAATGTTTGTATTCGTCCTGCGTTCCCGAACGTGGGTACGCGTACCCCTCTACTCCACACACACCTCCTCCTCCTCCTCCTCCTCTTCCTCCTACCCCCGAAAGGGGTACGCATACCATCAGCGATACCCGAGAGTCGCCCCAGATGGTACGTGAGTGTTGAGTCTTCACATAGATGTCCACTTTCTTCTAAGCCAGCCACCAGAAGGGTGATGACCGGGTTGATCACCTTGTTAATAAGCTTGTCCGCTCCAACATCCTCCCAGCAGACTTGGTTGGTCTTACCAGAGCCTCGAGCTGCTCCCACATCCTCCCACCAGACTTGGTTGGTCTGACCAGAGCCTCGACCTGCTCCCACATCCTCCCAGCAGACTTGGTTCGTCTGACCAGAGCCTCGACCTGCTCCCACATCCTCCCAGCAGACTTGGTTGGTCTGACCAGAGGCTCGACCTGTTCCCACATCCTCCCACCAGACTTGGTTGGTCTGACCAGAGCCTCGACCTGCTCCCACGTCCTCCCAGCAGACTTGGTTGGTCTGACCAGAGCCTCGACCTGCTCCCACGTCCTCCCAGCAGACTTGGTTGGTCTGACCAGAGCCTCGAGCTGCTCCCACGTCCTCCCACCAGACTTGGTTGGTCTTACCAGAGCCTCGACCTCCTCCCACGTCCTCCCAGCAGACTTGGTTCGTCTGACCAGAGCCTCGACCTGCTCCCACATCCTCCCAGCAGACTTGGTTGGTCTGACCAGAGCCGCGACCTGCTCCCACATCCTCCCACCAGACTTGGTTGGTCTGACCAGAGCCTCGACCTCCTCCCACGTCCTCCCAGCAGACTTGGTTCGTCTGACCAGAGTCTCGACCTGCTCCCACATCCTCCCAGCAGACTTGGTTGGTCTGACCAGAGGCTCGACCTGTTCCCACATCCTCCCACCAGACTTGGTTGGTCTGACCAGAGCCGCGACCTGCTCCCACGTCCTCCCTGCAGACTTGGTTGGTCTGACCAGAGCCGCGACCTGCTCCCACATCCTCCCAGCAGACTTGGTTGGTCTGACCAGAGGCTCGACCTGTTCCCACATCCTCCCACCAGACTTGGTTGGTCTGACCAGAGCCTCGACCTGCTCCCACGTCCTCCCAGCAGACTTGGTTGGTCTGACCAGAGCCGCGACCTGCTCGCACATCCTCCCAGCAGACTTGGTTGGTCTGACCAGAGCCGCGACCTGCTCCCACATCCTCCCAGCAGACTTGGTTGGTTCGACCAGAGCCTCGACCTGCTCCCACATCCTCCCAGTAGACTTGGTTGGTCTGACCAGAGCCTCGACTTGCTCCCACATCCTCCCAGCAGACTTGGTTGGTCTGACCAGAGCCGCAGGTCGGCCCTAGTCCCATCCCGACAGACCACCAGGAGGACTTCGACCTCCAGAGAGGCGCTGAAACACCTGGCAACTGTAGTATTGAGAGTTATGATCGCTGTAACGCGCACGAAACACACCAGTACAGGACACGTGGAGACTGTACCACCAGGCAGTGTAATACTGTACCTGCCAGAATGCGTCTGGGTTACAGGTTAAGTCTGGCAGTTTGCAGGAAGCTGTAACCGCCAACATTGCAGGTGTCGCCGCCGGTACTCAGCCCCCAGTCATTACATTACAGACCGGGTTACATAACCTCAGCGCAAATGTGAAGTATGGCGAACTGTGTGATTTAGATTTATCTGGCTCATATGTTCTCCAAGATTCCCCCTTTCAGTATACCCAAAGTTTGCTTCGTCGGGATATTGTCCACGTTCGAGTGTGCATGATATTCAGTATATGTAATATAACTGTGTAAGAAATTATCTTTCACCTGCGTTAGAAATTATATTTCATCTGCGTTAGATATTGTTTCACCTGCGTTAGAAATTATATTTCACCTGCGTTAGAAATTATATTTCACCTGCATTAGAAATCATATTTCACCTGCGTTAAAAATTATATTTCACATGTGTTAGAAATTATATTTCATCCATTCCGTAGAATTCATATTTAGCCCCATACACCCCTGCCAGTATCGCTGGCAACATTGCCCGTGATAACGCTACACTGGGAGCATTTCAAATAACTCGCGTGGGACAGACGGATGTAATGAAAGAGAATTTAACATTTATGGTTCAGTAGATGATGTCACTATATTCGTCCCATTCCGCTCTGTTGGCTGTGAGGAGGAGGAGGAGGAGGAGGAGGAGGCGGCAGGAGGAGGAGGAGGAGGTCATGTCTGGCGACGTCTGGCAGGTTTGTTTACCATTTATTGGCGCGACCGTTGGCTTCCACGTTCTGCTGCTGCTTGGGTTCTTAATTCATATTTTTTTCTCTTAATATTTTTTTTCTTCTCTGTGGATTTTACTGTTCAGGGGTGGCGTTGTTTCCGCGTGGTTCCAGAACGACGCCAATGATTGGTGACGTCGTCTTTAAAACCGTTAATTTAACAGTTTAGACCAAAGGACATGGAACTGATCGTAATTCGTCTCGAAATAGACCATAATGAGTATTGTCGGTATTTTACTCACGGACGTGAATAACGAAAAGAAAGATTGTGGTGTTGAACCTCTTTTGAAGTAGACCGAAGTGAGTGAGTATCAGGTGACGGTGGCAACACGGAAAGGGTAGTATAATAGCGTATGTGCACGTCTACATTGTCACTCGGGCGGTGAGAATATTCGTGAATGATTGGATGAGTATGATGAAGAAACAGAAAACGACGGAGGCTCCTGCTGCTGGGGGTGGGGGAGGTGGGTGAGGAGGGGAGTTAGGAGCTCCTGCAGGTTGGTTGGGGGTTGAGGGAGGTGTGGAGGGCGTCGGACTGGTATAATGAGGCTCTCCATGTCTGTCTGGGGGTGTGGGGTGAGGGAGGGTGGAGCCACACCAGCTCAACGGGTGTACATTTCATTAGGCCAGAGATGCTGAGATCCTTGCCTCGCTGCCCACACCTGCTCAAGACTCGCCAGTTAGAATTATTTATGGATAATTATCATTATAATTAGCCTCTTTGATCAACTTGATATCTGGGTTGGCGTATCATGAGTTTTTGGCGTGCACACAAGTGAGCAAAATTCACCTTATTTTTGTAAAAAAAAAAATTGCTATTATCTCCTAAAGATATGGATAACATTGATAATGAGCAGATGGGGTATTTCTGATGAACATTTTTGAGAGTATTCGTGTGAAAATGTAGACTCGTTCATTGTTGACAAGCGCACCGAGTGTTCCAGAAAATATAGAAATATCTTTTGTAACATTTGGCGAAATATTTTTGTTTAGATGATATTTTTCTGTATATATATAAATGACAAGCATGAGTTCAGGAGACCTGTAAGTCAGATCTTACATCTTGTAATGCAACGTTAAGAACATTATATTCCTTTTCCTCTGACGTAAAGTCGGGTAAGGCTCTTCCCTCCCCACACTCCCGCTCCCCCTCTCTCCCGCTCCACCCCCTTCCCTCCCGTTTCCCCTTTCCCCATGTCACCACCACCGCCACCTCCCTCCTCCTGCTGCTCAAGCAGGTTAGGAACCAGCGTTCTGTGTAATGGTGGCGGAAGTCAAGGGCTCTTCACGCAGGTAATGAACCGGCTGGGGGCAAACACAGCCGCTCCCCTGCCTGCCTGCCTCCCTCCCTGCCTTGCCCTAACTGCATGGCCATTTGCATCTTAGTCAGCCGGTGGCTGGCTGACGCCGTCCATGCATAAGGTGCTGACGCCGTCCAAGCACCAAGTGCTGACGCCGTCCATGCCACGGCCGCTGACGCCATCCACACACACACACACACACACACACACACACACACACACGGGTGATGCAGTTTAAACCCTAACTAACCTCGAGTATCTTTAAACCTGAGTGTCTCCTTCTTCAGGAGGTTTTATAAGGTTCTTCAGTGTATCACGGTTGGCAGAGGCTGAAGTTCTCTGGGAGGGGTATACCTCAGTTTACGTGTTCGGGTTGTGAGTTTACGAGTTTACGGGGATTGAAGATCTTCGCTTAACACGTTTAAAGTCGTCGAAAGTCTGTAGTTTACTGTGGTTTACAGTTAGTGAAGTTCGATGAGGCAAGCAATGAATATAATTGCTCTCCTTTACGTATTTTACGTCATCAAATTGGGTCATTAATCAGATATTCGAATTAAAAGATAAAGTCAGTTTCTGGGATTTGATAAAAGAAAAAAATGTATGTAAATACAATGATATTAGTTCATAGAGCTTAGCTATGATGAGAGGCTGGGGTTAGGGGTGGGGAATGCGGGGGATGGGGAGGGGACGATACAGATTTACTCACTATGGAGGAGAGAAGAGAGTGGGGTGACCTGATCACATACTTGATGTGTTTGAATTCATGTAATTCGTTTGGTCTTTCCCCGCCTGTATTTCGATTTTGTAATGACCTTTCATTACCGAAGATGACTTTTCGTAATTTCTCTAGTCATTTCACATTCACGTTTCATTTTGACAGTTATCCGACTTCTTCAACCCAACGTATATTCCATTTTCTGTTACTCCCAAGGGTTCTCGGGCATTCTGTTTTCTGTTACAGATAAAGTCCTCCCACATTTACATGCATTTGTCTCTTATATCAGTTCCGTACATATACTGTTAACGATCGCGCTTCACATTTCTTCCTTATATATGCTAGCATACCGGATATATGCCAGCATACCGGATATACGCTAGCATACCGGATATTCTACAACTCCTTAAGTTCTACCGACATTACCCGTTTTCTGTGTTTGAATTCTCCCTCTCATAACTCCGTTTTCTGTTATTGCCTAAATATTTTTTTCCCCCTCTATTTCTCCTGTGGCCCACAGTCCACCCCGAGGCCACCGGCTTGCTGAGCATCCCCCTGGGGACGCGTCGCCGCTCCCGCAACATTCATGTCTCACACAACCGTACACAGTTTGAGATATATCGCGAATTCTGAAGAGAAACCCCGAGGTTCGTACAGTTTGTGGACAGTAATATCTGTTTTTATGTGCATATATATATATATATATATATATATATATATATATATATATATATATATATATATATATATTGCCTTCACTGGGAATGATTTGAGCAAAGTTATAACCACGCAATCTGTGTGTGTGTGTGTCTGTGAGAGAGAGAGAGAGAGAGAGAGAGAGAGAGAGAGAGAGAGAGAGAGAGAGAGAGACATAATTTTCAGGAATTACTGATATAGTCGTGGAAATTACCGTGGAGAAATTATATTACAGTCGTGTGTTGATTATTATGTGATTATCATTATTACTGAGGAGGTAGTGGTAGATTCATTAGGGCTCACATTTCGGGCCATGTCCCCGGACGTGGACGCACCTGGTTGGCTCATTAAGGCGGCCGTGTCTCGGGAACCTGGACACCCCTGGTAATTCCTCTCACTGAGGGCCATGTCCCTGGCCATGGCCGCCTAGGAGAACCTTGAGCTGAGTCCTAGGCTGTCTGCTGGCTGAGCCTAGCATGGCTGTGGGGCTTCACCGTTGCCAGATTTGCTGGTATCCGTTTGCCTCATGAGCGGAGGAGGGATGAACGGCTGGGTGGGCTGCGCGCCGATATGCCCCAGCCGGGGATCGAACCCGGGCCAGTAGATGCGACGTCCCATACATATATATATATATATATATATATATATATATATATATATATATATATATATATATATTTATATATATATATATATATATATATATATATATATATATATATATATATATATATATATATATATATATATATAAAATATATATATATATATATGTGTGTGTGTGTGTGTGTGTGTGTGTGTGTTGGAAAGGATCACAATTTTGCGCGTGATCAAGATATTCCTATGAGTCCGCTGGGTAAATGAAACACGAAAAGTTCCCAAGTGCACTTTCGTGTAATAATCACATCATCAGGGGAGACACAAGGGAGAAATATAACAGTCAGTTGATATACATCGAAGAGACGAAGCTAGGACGCCATTTGGTAAACATGTGATTGTCCAAAACATTTCGACAATCACATGTGTGTGTGTGTGTAGGGAGATCGTCTATATATAATTGCTCTTCAGAAGTTTAAAGGTTTAGATATGGGATTGATATTGAATTCTGAATGGTCTTTTGGAGGTGAGAGTTAACTGTGTAGGTTGGGTGTGGGGCGGTGAGGGGTTGATCAACGCGAAGACGATGGACGGACGGTGGGGAAGGATCTAGGGACCTGGGTTGACCTCAGGGCTTGTATTGCCCTCCCTCTCTCCTTTTACATTGATCGCCACACTTCAATCCTCATCTCACAGACCCCGTTCCCCCCTTCCCAGGTCCCTCAGCGCCGCTTACCACTTCAGTACACCCCTTCCAAGTTCTTCCGCTACCCAGAAAACCCCTTTTTTTTTCTCTGTTTAACGCACCCACGTTTTAACGCACCCACATCTGAATTGCTTCAGAAGCGTGCCACTTCCTCAGCTCCCATCTTACTACCCCCCCCCCTCCCTCCTCTCCCAGAGAACCCTTCAACAAACCCGCCCCAAAGTCTTCCACCCTTCAGAACCTCCTTGAGTAAATCGCTTCCCATTTTGTCTTCTCCGGTTTCCCACAACCCGTCAGGTGCCCTGCTGATGATTGCAGGCGGTGAGGATATTGATGATGTCTTTCCTCTCCAGCTAGACCTGCGTGGTGAGGTAGGTCCGGGAAGGGAGGGTGGGCCGCGGGGGACGGCATCAACTAGATTGTTAGAAGCAGGGAGGCTCGTCGCCTTCTTCACCAGTCGATACAGATATGCACAGTCGGCGGAGATCCTTGCCACACCTGGCCTCTGACTCTAGCTGGCCATCCTGCTGGTATGACAGTCGCTGACGCAGCAGCAGCAGCGCTAGCACGGCGGGGAGGCATCGCTGCCCTACTGTAAACAGTAGTCAAGTTCAGTGGTTGCGGAGGCCAGAAGGTTCCTGGGTGAGGAGGAGGAGGAGGTGGTGGCTGGCCATCATCATCATCGAGTACCTCCTCACCTCCCTCACCCTGTGGTGAAGCCATGTCTTCATCAACGTGTTTTTCAGATGTTTTAGCGTCCCTTCTGACCTCGACGCTGTGGAACAACCCCCCCCCCCCCCCATTCTCCCCACTCGTGCACGACCCACTTTAATAAAAGAAAACGTAATTCTCTCCTGAAATATGTCTGACCTCACGAGTACTCCTGTCCGTTGAACGTCATTGGCCATTTTTTTGTACATGTTTTGTAAAGGGTTTATTACCTGATGAAGGTGTGTGTGTGTGTGTGTGTGTGTGTGTGTTGGGTCAATGGTCGTCAGCAGGTAAAGACCATTAACCCAGATTTCGACCCCGTGCGTCAAAACTGTGTACAAAAATATTATATGCCAATAAACTCATGGTTGTTTATATATTTGCGTTACCTCGTGAAATACGTTACTCAAATGTTTGGATAAATAAGTTTATACGTTAGAGCTGAACACCGTTAAGCAGCAGGTCATGCTAGGTCACCCGGGGATAGAATGTTGATGGTCGTTAGTATTCAATGGCCTAGTTCAGTCTGGTGCTACTGCTGCTTCGGATCAGCAAGTTTGAAACTGCTTTAGCACGACGGTACGACCCCTGGAACACGACGACCCCTGGAACACGACGACGGTACGACTCTTGGAACACGACGACGGTACGACTCTTGGAACACGACGACGGTACGACCCCTGGAACGGTGCGACCCCTGGAACGGTACGACGGTACGACCCCTGGAACACGACGACGGTACAACCCTTGGAACACGACGACGGTACAACCCTTGGGACACGACGACGGTACAACCCTTGGAACACGACGACCCTCGCGTATGATGCCAGGTCGTCGTACCGTTCCGTCGTACACAAGCGCTAAGACATGAAATTTCAACAAATGATGACATGCGTGACGTCTGATGCGGGAGGCCGCACGTGCGGCAGGCAGCCTTCCCGTACGTGCGGCCGTGAGGAGGAGGGGAAGGTGATGGTCGGTCGCCTGGGGAACCGGTCACGGACCCGGAAAACACACACACACTCTCTCTCCCTCTCTCTCTCTCTCTCTCTCTCTCTCTCTCTCTCTCTCTGAAGAAGTATCTTTCTAAAAGTTAGAAAAAGAAAAAACTTTGCTTGAGGAACGTAAGGAAGTTTGCGTCGACGAGAAGAGGAAGAGGAGGAGGAGGAGGAAAGAGACGATACCTTGCTGATGGTCGAGGAGGAAAATAGAGAGAAGTGGAGAGGGGAAAGAAGAGGATTGTATCCCACATGAGGACGGGGGATCTGGCGAGTGGAGAGCCGGTCGGGGGGTCGGGGAGGGTTGGTCGTGGGTAGCCGATCAAAGCCTTTGTGTTGCTCATGGTTGCGTGAGTTTTTATATATATATATATTATATATATATTACCGAGTACGATTAGGGTCATGATCACCCGGTGTGGCGTGTCAGCCGTATGTATGGACGTCAGCCATGACCGTCAGCCACCGCCAGACCCTTGTCCTCCTGAAACCATCACGTACAGTACGTGGTGTGTGTGTGTGTACGTGGTGTATGTGTGTGTACGTGGTGTGTGTGTGTGTGTGGTGCAGGCTTGGGTGATCGCGCTGTGCAGCAGCGTCAGGTGTGGTACAGACGTGTGTGTGTGTGTGTGTTTGTGTGTGTGTGTGTGGTGCAGGCTTGGGTGATGGCGTTGTGCAGCAGCGTCAGGTGTGGTACAGACGTGTGTGTGTGTGTGTACGTGGTGTATGTGTGTGTGTCTGTGTGTTTGTGTGTGTGTGTGTACGTGGTGTATGTGTGTGTGTCTGTGTGTTTGTGTGTGTGTGTGTGCGTGTGTGTACGTGGCATATGTGTGTGTGTGTGTGCGTGTGTGTACGTGGCATATGTGTGTGTGTGTGTGGTGCAGGCTTGGGTGATCGCGCTGTGCAGCAGCGTCAGGTGTGGTACAGACGTGTGTGTGTGTGTGTACGTGGTGTATGTGTGTGTACGTGGTGTATGTGTGTGTACGTGGTGTATGTGTGTGTACGTGGTGTATGTGTGTGTACGTGGTGTATGTGTGTGTACGTGGTGTATGTGTGTGTACGTGGTGTATGTGTGTGTACGTGGTGTATGTGTGTGTACGTGGTGTATGTGTGTGTACGTGGTGTATGTGTGTGTACGTGGTGTATGTGTGTGTACGTGGTGTATGTGTGTGTACGTGGTGTATGTGTGTGTGTCTGTGTGTTTGTGTGTGTGTGTGTGCGTGTGTGTACGTGGCATATGTGTGTGTGTGTGTGGTGCAGGCTTGGGTGATGGCGTTGTGCAGCAGCGTCAGGTGTGGTACAGACGTGTGTGTGTGTGTGGTGCAGGCTTGGGTGATCGCGCTGTGCAGCAGCGTCAGGTGTGGTACAGACGTGTGTGTGTGTGTGGTGCAGGCTTGGGTGATCGCGCTGTGCAGCAGCGTCAGGTGTGGTACAGACGTGTGTGTGTGTGTGTACGTGGTGTATGTGTGTGTACGTGGTGTGTGTGTGTGTGTGTGGTGCAGGCTTGGGTGATCGCGCTGTGCAGCAGCGTCAGGTGTGGTACAGACGTGTGTGTGTGTGTGGTGCAGGCTTGGGTGATGGCGTTGTGCAGCAGCGTCAGGTGTGGTACAGACGTGTGTGTGTGTGTGGTGCAGGCTTGGGTGATCGCGCTGTGCAGCAGCGTCAGGTGTGGTACAGACGTGTGTGTGTGTGTGGTGCAGGCTTGGGTGATCGCGCTGTGCAGCAGCGTCAGGTGTGGTACAGACGTGTGTGTGTGTGTGGTGCAGGCTTGGGTGATCGCGCTGTGCAGCAGCGTCAGGTGTGGTACAGACGTGTGTGTGTGTGTGGTGCAGGCTTGGGTGATCGCGCTGTGCAGCAGCGTCAGGTGTGGTACAGACGTGTGTGTGTGTGTGTGGTGCAGGCTTGGGTGATGGCGTTGTGCAGCAGCGTCAGGTGTGGTACAGACGTGTGTGTGTGTGTGGTGCAGGCTTGGGTGATCGCGCTGTGCAGCAGCGTCAGGTGTGGTACAGACGTGTGTGTGTGTGTGTGTGAGTGTGTGTGTGTGTGGTGCAGGCTTGGGTGATGGCGTTGTGCAGCAGCGTCAGGTGTGGTACAGACGTGTGTGTGTGTGTGGTGCAGGCTTGGGTGATCGCGCTGTGCAGCAGCGTCAGGTGTGGTACAGACGTGTGTGTGTGTGTGGTGCAGGCTTGGGTGATGGCGTTGTGCAGCAGCGTCAGGTGTGGTACAGACGTGTGTGTGTGTGTGTGTGTGTGTGTGTGTGTGTGTGTGTGTGTGTGGTGCAGGCTTGGGTGATGGCGTTGTGCAGCAGCGTCAGGTGTGGTACAGATGTGTGTGTGTGTGGTGCAGGCTTGGGTGATCGCGTTGTGCAGCAGCGTCAGGTGTGGTACAGACGTGTGTGTGTGTGTGTGTGTGTGTGTGTGTGGTGCAGGCTTGGGTGATGGCGTTGTGCAGCAGCGTCAGGTGTGTGGTGTAGGTTAGGTCAGCGTGGAGGTGTACACATCTGCTGCTAAATTCAGTTGAAAATTTCTCGTATATATATATAAGGACGCCAGTGTGATACATCCTTACAGTAGTGAACTGATGAAATAAATATTGGTAAATGATTTATAGATATAAATATAGATATAGATATAAATATAAATTTTCTTGTATATAAGGAGGCCAGTGTGATATATCTTTAACAGTACTGAACTGATGAAAAATAAATTTGGTAAATGATGTATGAATATGCATTGGTTAAAATGCCTTGTATAGACCTTTGTAACCATGGTCTGAGCAGGACGGTAGTTGAGCCGTGGGTGTGTTGGCGAGGTCGTTTGACGACCTGACCATTGTTAAGGAAGGTCGTATCAGAGGTCATGTCATCAGATCCAGGAAGCGTCGCACTGTCGTGTTCATTGGTCGTACCGCCATCCTCCAGTGGTCGTATTGTTGTGCTGAGTGGTCGTACCGTCGTGCTCGAATGGTCGTACCGTCGTGCTGAGTGGTCGTACCGTCGTGCTCGAGTGGTCGTACCGTCGTGCTGAGGTATAACCCCCCCCCCCGTCCCCCCACCGTACGCCAACGTTTTTCTTCGCTCGCCAACTTTAAGCAAGAAATTTTCGCGCGAGAAAGGCCATAAATTCGGCGTGGGACACATTTTCTGAATGTGGGCAACCTGCTGTAATTGGAAGGTTCCCGGATATAATTTATTAAACCACTTCATAGTAACACATGGGCCATTTACCGGGGCCGGGACCTCGTCCCCACCAGCCCGGGTAAACATTTAACGATGCCAACGTATATTTCCCCTTGATCATATCTTAGTCTACGTCATATATATATATATATATATATATATATATATATATATATATATATATATATATATATATATATATATATATATATATATTACCGAGTACGATTAGGGTCATGATCACCCGGTGTGGCGTGTCAGCCGTATGTATGGACGTCAGCCATGACCGTCAGCCACCGCCAGACCCTTGTCCTCCTGAAACCATCACGTACAGTACGTGGTGTGTGTGTGTGTGTGTACGTGGTGTATGTGTGTGTACGTGGTGTATGTGTGTGTGTCTGTGTGTTTGTGTGTGTGTGTGTGTGTGTGTGTGTGTGTGTACGTGGTGTGTGTGTGTGTGCGTGTGTGTACGTGGCATATGTGTGTGTGTGTGTGTGTGTGTGTGTGTGTGTGTGTGTGTGTGTGTGTGTGTGTGGCCTCCAGTCACTGTGTGTGGTGTCTCCTCCGTCAGGTACATTTTCTTTGAACCGCCTCAAGCGAAGAAGGCGTCATGTTGCTGGACGCTTCAGCATCCCACCGAAGGTAGGCTAACCCTGATGAGGCCACTCCTCATCCCCCCCCCCCCCCCAGTGGCGCGCCTCGTGTTTGTTTACTTCATTTAAATATCATAATGTCAAGTCTCTTCATCGTCGAAGCAAATATGAAAATCTATGTCGTAATGGCGTTGTTTCCTGTTGTTCCAGGTGTTTTTCTTCGCTGGTAACGACCCGCGCTCTGGGGGGGTTATGAAGGAAGTCGTTAGTTGTCCTTTTAGGCTACGGAGAGTGAAAGAAAACGGGAGGAGGGGGGTGAAGGTGGGTAGCCGACCGTCACGGAAGCCGATGCCTGGACGTATATCCCCGACCACACCTGTGTGCCACTCTGCGCTTGCCAGTAGGAGAAGAGAAAAAAAAAAGACAAGAAATGCCCACAAATAACGTACAGATATAAACGCTGATGATCATTATTAACAATGAATAGTGATTACGCTCATGTTCAGTTGGTTTCTGCAGTAGGTGGGACTCGGGAGGAGTGAAACTGACTGACTCGTGGTTCAGTCAGTCAGTCAGTCAGGGAGGGTTGGATGAACCACACAGTCAGTCAGTCAGGGAGGGTTGGATGAACTTAAAGCTGGTTCCTCTGGGGGCCGAGAGGGTTGTCTCCGGAAAACCAGTGCAGGAACCCTTCTGCTCCTGCTGGTGATCACAACGTTCGAACGTCACGCACGCCCTTTGGACGTCCGGTGATCCGTCAGCTGAAGTCAGCCTGGCTCGATGTTTCCTGCTCACATCCCACCCCACCCTCCCTGCTGCTCTGGACGTTGATAATGCTACTATGTCGAAGGGGTTGTGAGGAGGTGGTTGTAGAACCCAAGTATTATAGTTATACCCGGAGCCATCGAGCCATCCAGGGAAGGTGGTAGCACAACTCACCCTTGTAACTCAGGAGTGTTGAGGTGATGGCCGGCACCATCCTACGCCCTTCCATAACAGGGTTGCTCTGGTCTTATATTCTCCCTCACTAAAACTGAGCCTCTAGGCTAGCCTTATTACTAACTTCATCATACACCCGCACTGTTCAACTATCCCAAACAACCTATTTTAAAAACAGGAACCCTGTGGTCTCTTGCTGTTGGAAATTTTTCCTTCTTGTATTCGTCTGTATCATTGTAAATATACACCAAGGTTGGTCGCGTCGGGGAACCAGACGTATGTGGAGGGATGAAGTTTTGCAGGTGCAGGGAGGAAGAGCCAAGCGGTCGTGGGCCGCGCACTGGCTGTGAAAAAGATTAGCTGTTTTTATTGGTACTTTGTTACCCTGGCAGACAGTGCTGTGTGGCGCTCTGTGTCTCCTTGCTTGAAATAGAAGTGTTATATATATATATATATATATATATATATATATATATATATATATATATATATATATATATATATATATATATATATATATATATCGTGCAGATGAACGCGCGCTTTCATAAAGCGCATAATGGCCTTCAACCCAAAGGATTCGAACCCAGTACCATTTGTGTTGTAGCTGGGCGCACTAACCACTCGATACCTGACGACCTTACAGATGGTACAGGGTTCGAATCCTTGCTGTTAGAGGGCATTATGTGATGTATATGTATGGGTGCATATAGTATGGGTGTTACCGGACTCCGCCGCTGGTGGAAAGTCAGGCCATCTGCGACGAGGTTGAACCATCTTCAGTGGACGAAAAAGGGTGTCGTTGGGGACTCTCTCTCTCTCTCTCTCTCTCTCTCTCTCTCTCTCTCTCTCTCTCTCTCTCTCTCTCTCCATGGGTGGTCGTCCTTCATTCATTTCCCTGATGCTGATCGTAGCGCAGCCTGGACGCTGCTGGAGCCTCGGGAGATAGGACATAGGGGTAAGGGGTGGAGGATACACATCCAGGCAGAGGACGAGGTACGGCCGGAGACACCATGCCTTTTACTCACTGGTCCTCACGAACGAGTGGAAGAACCTAGCACAATAGAGAGGGAAGGTGGACATGACTAATTAGCGCTCCTCAGGTGTGTGTGTGTGTGTGTGTGTGTGTGTGTGTGTGTACACCGGCATTGTCATAGAGGAAAAGATATACAGGAAAAGGGAAAGACAAAGGAGGAGGAGGAGAAAAAAAGAATAAGGAAGAATTCCACGTAGGTATTGTAACGGTAAGTCTTTTCGTGAGGTTCATCACAACAGAACTATGGGAAGCAGCTGGTGATACATACATACATACATACATACAGACGCACATGAATGCATATGTATGCTTACATGCGTACGTACGACTGATGGTTATATAGTTAACTGTTTCATACATACATACATAAGACCGGTAATCATATAGTTAACTGTTTCGTACATACATACATACATACATACATACATACATACAAACATTCATAAGACTGCTTATCACATAATGAACTGTTTCATACATACATACATAC
The DNA here is from genome assembly GCF_036320965.1 of Panulirus ornatus. Taxonomy (NCBI): domain Eukaryota; kingdom Metazoa; phylum Arthropoda; class Malacostraca; order Decapoda; family Palinuridae; genus Panulirus; species Panulirus ornatus. The sequence continues at coordinate 4,884,354 of NC_092240.1, forward strand.
ATACAAACATTCAAAAGACTGCTTATAATGAGCTGTTTCATACACACATACATACATACATACATGAGACTGATAATTATACAGCTAACTTTCATACATACATACATTTATATACATCTGATGGTTAACTGTTTTATATATACATTCATGCATATACAACAACTGATAGTTAACTGCTTTATACATACATACATACATACATACATACATACGACTGGGAGTTAAGTGTTTCCACGTAAGAGTGACAGTATAGCCAGTGCTGGCTGAGGGAGGGTCGGGTGTAGACCAGCCCTCAGCACAATACCTCCCTCTCTCCAGCATGGCAGACGAAGGTTCCTCGTCCTTGCTCGCCCGCCCCGACCCGCCCCGCCCCCCGCCAGAATCCTCGTTCGCCGGCCGTGCCCCGCGGGTCTGGTGAACTCCGGCGCTCCAGGGCAGAAATGTGGTGGTGGTTGTCGCTTGTAGTTTAGTGAATTATTGAAGGTCTGGTGGAGCTAAGGGCGGGGATCATGTTCGCTTCATACCTCCCTCTCCCGCACCCCGCCTCTCTCTCTCTCTCTCTCTCTCTCTCTCTCTCTCTCTCTCTCTCTCTCTCTCTCTCTCTCTCTCGTCGTGGATACTGGTAGGTACATACGTGCTCTGTCTGTCTGTCTGTCTGTCTGTCTGTCTGTCTGTTATGTTGGAGGGAACAATTTGGTATCATTTCGATTCTTCCTTTAATTTCCTTTATTGTGTGTCGTTCTGGGTTAACGGTGATTGCTTATTATTGGTCCTTGTGTCGGTGACGTCAGGTTAGGATGAGGTAATTAGAGAGGTGGGATGGTGAGGTAATTAGGGAGGTGGGATGGTAAGGTAATTAGCGAGATGGGATGGTGAGGTAATCAGGGAGATGGGATGGTGAGGTAATTAGGGAGGTGGGATGGTGAGGTAATTAGGGAGATGGGATGGTGAGGTAATTAGAGAGGTGGGATGGTGAGGTAATTAGGGAGGTGGGATGGTGAGGTAATTAGGGAGATGGGATAGTGAGGTAATTAGCTGGGGAGTTGTTACTGCTCCTACCGTCTCAGTGGACGGGGAGGTCACCCTATGCGTCACCCCGTGACGGTGGCTGGTGACGGTAAGCCATCACTTGTGTTACGCGTTGGTCAGTCACATTCTCGGCTCGCCTGTCTATTCAGCCACCTGTCTATCTTTTTATGTCTGTCTACATATCAGTGTGTTTGATATCCTTATCCTTCGGTGTGCCTTTCTGTTCTGCTGTGTGTGTGTGTGTGTGTGTGTTTCGTACTTGGCCGATCTGTCTATTTACTGTCCTGTGTGTGTGTGTGTGTGTGTGTGTGTGTGTGTGTGTATGTGTGTGTGTGTGCCTACGTTTCTGTCTGTCCTTTTCTGCGGTGTCTCATCTTAATTCTGTCAATCCAGGTACCAGCCCGTCTGTGTCTCCGTCTACAGTCTGTCTGCCGGTCTGTATGAAGTGATGCGCATGTTCCATCCCCAGGTCTCCCCAGTACACCTCCCCTACAATGTTGACCCCTGCTCGTCCCTCCTCCCCCAGCAGATCTCCCCAGTACACCTCCTCTACAATGTTGACCCCTGCTCGTCGTCCCTCCTCCCCCAGCAGATCTCCCCAGTACACCTCCTCTACAATGTTGACCCCTGCTCGTCGTCCCTCCCCCAGCTGGTCTCCCCAGTACACCCCTACCTACACTGGTCGCCACTTGTCCCTCCCTCCCTCCCCTCGACTCCTTCGACAGATAATGCGTCGGTGTCGGGCCTCCTGATAAGTTCTCACCGTTCACAGTGGCTTGTCAGCGCTAGTGTGGCATCGGCATCGTGCCTCCCACACCACCCACCTGCGGGGGAAGGAGGGGGTAATGCCGGCGCCGCTTCCATTCCTTCAGAAAGAAGTGATCAGTTAAGGGGCGGTGCACTAAGGGGCGGTGCACTAAGGGGTGGTGTACGATGCATCCCTGGGTTTCTGGAGGGAGGAGCGCTTCCAGTATCGCAAGTTGCCTGGTACACAGAGCCGTAGACGATGATAATAATGATGATGATGATGGAGTGGCTGGGGGAACATGGATGAGTGGTGTGGTGGGTGGTGGCACCACACAGTGGCCAAGTGATCAGGTCCTGCTACTCATTATGGCCTTACATCCCCCCCCCAACCCACAACCCCCCTTCCAACACCACCTCCCCAAACCCCCCAAACCCCCAAACCCCCCCCCCCGTGTCGTAATTAGGTGCAAACGTAACAGTCGGTAACCACGCCATCGGCTCGTTCCAGGCAGTGTAGCGGCCCGACGTGTTGTTGTTGTTGTTGTTGTTGTTGTTGTTGTTGTTGTTGTAGGGGTGTTGGCATTCCACAAGGGAGAGTTTTGAGCGCAAGATATACAGCGTTCTCCCCACCCCGTGCACTCTGCCTCTTCGGGAGAGAGAGAGAGAGAGAGAGAGAGAGAGAGAGAGAGAGAGAGAGAGAGAGAGAGAGGTGATATTATTAGCATAATGTTGAAAAAAAAACTCGCTAACTTTGTTTTCCGTAACTTAGTTCCTGCTCTCTCTCTCTCTCTCTCTCTCTCTCTCTCTCTCTCTCTCTCTCTCTCTCTCTCTCTCTCTCTCTCTCTCTCTCTCTCTACTCTCACTTTACGTCACGACGCAAACAGAAAATGTGGCTCTCATATTTCCCCGGATGTGACGTGTGCGGTGCTACATCAAGGTTGTGTCGTGGAGCAGATGGGGGCAGGGTTACGTCAGGGTTGTGTACTGGTGCCGGGGTTACGTCAGGGTCGCGTATTAGTGCCGGGGCTACGTCAGGGCTATGTATTGGTTGTGGGGTGGTGCACACATAGAGGCAATTTTACGTCAGGGTTGGGCAGCTGCGATGGGAGAGAGAGAGAGAGAGAGAGAGAGAGAGAGAGAGAGAGAGAGAGAGAGAGAGAGAGAGAGAGAGGTGATGGTAGGTCAGGGTTGTGTTGTGATGGTGATGATGGGTATCAGGTCTGTTACCTCAGTCATGTCACATTCCAACGGTGTGTGTGTTTGTTGTAGGAAGCAACCACGACTTGTCTTCCCATAGTTAGACTGCTCTCTCTCTCTCTCTCTCTCTCTCTCTCTCTCTCTCTCTCTCTCTCTCTCTCTCTCTTAGTATTTCCTTGTGCTTTCTCGCTGACGCGGGAAACAGCGATCATGCATAATGATGAATGTAATATATATATATATATATATATATATATATATATATATATATATATATATATATATATATATATATATATATATATATATATATATATAATCTTTCTAGACCTGCCTTGATATTTGGTCGGGTTATTGACGCCTGCGCAGTGGTGAGCCATCACTTCAGTGGCTGTCAGGTGTCACTCATATGACCCAGGTAGTTGCCTTCAATTCTCTCAGCCTCACCCACACGTGGGCCGCTGGCTCTCACTCCACATACGTACACAGTGCCTCTCCCTCTCCACGACACGTACACAGTGCCTCTCCCTCTCCACGACACGTACACAGTGCCTCTCCCTCTCCACGACACGTACACAGTGCCTCTTCCTCTTCGTCTCGCACGTAACCCACACGACACGTACACAGCCCCTCCCTCCGTCCCGCACGTAACCCACACGACACGTGCACAGCCTCTCCCTCCGTCTCGCACGTAACCCACACGACACGTTCACAGCCTCTCCCTCCGTCTCGCACGTAACCCACACGACACGTTCACAGCCTCTCCCTCCGTCGTGCACGTAACCCACACGGTGAGGGGGTTCCGTCAGGTCGGTCGACCCTTCACCCTCCTGCACGTATGTAAGGGAGACCAGCGGAGGGCATCACCGTGGGAGGAGTTCCTCTCCTCTCCCTCCCTTGGTCGCACACATTACTATGGGGGGTTTCTGCCTCCCGGACGTCAATTTCTCCTCGCCGCCGCCACCACCGCCACCACCACAGTGACGGAGGGGGGGTCAGGTGAGGTCATGTAACAGCTCAGGCGTCAGGACATGATAGGTTGGCCTCAATCCAGACCCAAGGATCACCAGGTGCCTTTCCGACTCATCTCAAAAGAAGCGATTCTCTGTCCCATCCCAGACTCCAGGTCCTGAATCTTATCCCATCTCAGGTTCCAGGTCATGTATTGTACCTGAACCGATGCCTCGGGACCTGAACTTCCTCACCTCAGGCTTCATAGGTCCTGAGCTCGCACCAGAGCCCACTCCTCAAACCCCCCCCCCCTGACTCTCCTCGACCCTCGCCTCCTGGTTGACCCAGCTCTCCCTGCCCGCCCGCCCTCCACCCGTAACAACATTACCCCACCTCACCTCACCTCACTTCACCTCACGGGACGAACGGTGTCAGTGTCGCGCTGCACACTGCTGATAATGAGGTAGTGAGGAGCACTGAAGAACATTTTCCTAGCTGGTGTAACGTTCGTCTGTCAGTTCGTGTCCCAACGTACTTGAATCAGAGCATTTTGGAGGAAGGGGAAAACAGATAACCTGGACAGCTTAAAAGTTCTCGGTAGATTATTTAAGGAGAACAAGTTTTGGCCAGGAACTAATGATACGATAATTATTGTAGTTAGTCTATAGAGAAAGAATAGTGGAATATCCTGTAAATTTCGTATTTAGTGAGTGAAAATCTGAGTGGCTTTCCCTTAAATGTCTTTATTATCCTTATCATTTATTCATGTATTCAATTTTCTTGACACAATATGATTAATTTCTGTACTACGCGCATGGCTGTAATGAGTTGTTGAATCACCTGACCTGCCTCGAAGGGAATGTGAGATAAATTATTGGGTTCTGTCATGTCGAAACTTTAGATTACAATCGTCAGTGTCTCTTATCTCTTTCTGGAGACACGAGTGTGAAGTACACTCCCGAAAGACTGGGTCACAGAAGATAAAGCGACTGATAACATTCTTGTGTGTGTGTGTGTGTGTGTGTGTGTGTGTGTGTGGTGTTATGCTCTGTTCCCATTTTCTGTTGCCCGTAAGTAGGGTGTCCGTTGCAATTTATGTCCTGGCACGTTATGACGACACTTTACGATGACACCCCCTCCCTAAAGTGAGGCCGTCTTACTGATACACTGGCCCTGTAGTGGAGAGAGAGAGAGAGAGAGAGAGAGAGAGAGAGAGAGAGAGAGAGAGAGAGAGAGAGAGAGGTGGTGGTGAGGAAGAGGAGGACGTTGAAGGTGTAATGAGCTGAGATAGAAGTGTGCAGTGTCCCCCTCCCGCACCAGAATAGGATCACACGCCGCCTCAAGACCTCTCCACCCTCGTTGTAATCGACCACACACACACACACACACACACACACACACACACACACACACACACACACACACACACACACACACACGTCCTCCACCACCACCACCACCAGGAACCTGGCTGGGAGAGAGAGAGAGAGAGAGAGAGAGAGAGAGAGAGAGAGAGAGAGAGAGAGAGAGAGAGAGAGAGAGAGAGTCATACATAAAGGATGGCGAGGTTGTCTTCCCTCCCCCAGTGATCACTTACCACACTCAAGACGCCGTTGTGTGGGGTAGGATTCCCTCAGCATGACGCAGAGGCTTAGAAAAAAAAGATGAAGGTCGTATCAAGTCCAAGGGTCAGGTCAGAGGTCACGCCACCGTAACCAACTGTCGTACCGTCGTGCCCGTAGGGTCGTACCGTCCCGAGGGTCGTACCGTCGTACCCAAGGGTCGCACCGTACCCCAGGGTCGTACCGTTTTACCCGAAGATCTTGCCGTCGTACTCAAGAGTCGTACCGCCGTACCCAAGGGTCGCACCGTCGTACCCAAGGGTCGTACCGTTGATGACGACGTCTTTCCCCTGGGTTGAATAACGTGCAGGTGTGGTGACCCTGGGTCATTAACACGGTGAGCGAGAGGCTGCGACCCATGGCTGCCCAGGATCTTCCCAGATGTATTGATGCGGTGCGCCTCGTGACGCTCTGTGTGTGTGTGTGTGTGTGTGTGTGTAGGGGGGGTGGTGGAGTGGAAGGTTGTTAGGGAGGAGGTAGGGTTATGGGTCCGGCTGTTGATGGTTGAGAGGAGCCAGGAGAACCGTCAGGCCCGCGCCGGGCGATTCCTGCTGCATTTCCTTGATTATGTGAGGATGGTGGTGTTGGAGGTGGTGGTGGAGGAGTGGTGATGGTGGAGGAGGTGTTGTCGTCGTCCCTTGGGGTGGTGATGATGAGGGAGCTGTATAGTGGTGGTCGTGATGATGTAAGGTGATGTTTGTGGTGGTGGTGGTAGTGATAGTGGTGATGGTGTTGGAGGTGGTGGTGGTGGTGGAGGTGGTGGGTGGTGTGGTGGTGATGATGGAGGAGGTGGTGATGGTGTTGTCGTCGTCCCCTGGGGTGGTGATGATGGGGGAGCTGTATAGTGGTGGTGATGATGTAAGGGATGATGTTTGTAGTGGTGGTGATAGTGGTAGTGGTGGTGCTCCACCTCCGCCGTGGGCAGGGGGTTGGTGGAGGCTCCTCACGTGCACGACACAGGAGGAGCGAACACGTCATCAACAGCAGTATTGCCAGCACGGCTGTACTCGGGCAGGAAACCCTGTCATGTCCGCACCACACGCCTGTGTGATCATCATGCTATTGTCTCCCCTCTATTGCTTCTGGTCTTCTATAACTCGTCTTGACCCTCGTGATAACCTCATGTTCCTCCGTATGGGGCTGGTGTGTGTGTGTGTGTGTGTGTGTGTGTGTGTGTGAGCTAGCTTGCCTGAATACTAGCGTCATTGCAGGAGGACATGGACGTGCATTCTGCAGAGCCCAGATAGTGTTTTTGAGGGGAAGGTTCCCGGCGCTCCTGTAGGAGGAGGGAGGAGGTCGTGAGGAGGTGATCCACCGCCCCATGGGTTCGGCAGCGGCGGCGGGAGGTACTCAATGCCGCCGCTGGTCCCCGGGTGTCGCCGGCGGCAGGTGGCAAACATGCCGCAAAGCCCTTAGGTGTCGCCGGCGGGAGGTACGCATGCCGCCGCTCCCTCCCTCCACCCGGGTGTCGCTGGCGGCGGGAGGCACGCATGCCACAGGCTCCCTTTTCCCAGGGTGTCGCCGGCGGCAGGTGGCATACATGCCGCCGCCCCTGTTCCACCAACCCAGCTTCATGTTAAAGATGTAATCCAGGCTGTTCTACCTCCTCCACTCTTATCAATACTCGAGGATATCGATTGGCGTGAGGAGGGCAATACATACCTTCCCTTCCCTCTTGTGTTATTACCGGCCCAGGGGGCGGGGAGGCGGGTTATGGAAATGATCGCTCTCATTGAACATGCAGCGACCCGCCGGCTGCAGGGGATGTATCGTACATGATTGTTCTGTGGAGGAGGAGGACGGCGGGAGAAGTGAAGCTGGGGGACATTAGCCTTGGCAGGTAGACGGGAGAGGGAGGAGAGAGGCTGTAGACGACCCTCAGCTTCTCGTAAGATCCCCACCACCACTCCACCTCACCCCGACCTAACCCCTCCCTGTGTCCTTGGGGAAAAGAAATGGATAAATCTTTTACCTCCAAAAAAAAACTCGTGCTAAGATATTATAATGAAACATGGTCCTCCTTGTTGCTAATTTGTAATTAAAAATAGATATCTTTTTTATACCACGAAATTAAAAACTTTCTAACCTGCGAAATTAAACGAGATTAAGCTGGTTTTTACAAGTTTGTGGGAGCGATAAATCCTGGTGTACATCCCCCCCTCGCCGATGACATCAACCTTAAGTATCACTTGAAAAAGGGCAGACGTAATTATGTGTCCGCATCACCTGCTGCTTCCCTTTGTTGGTAACACTGTGAGCGCGGCTCAGACGTGTATATGTTATTCCTGACTTCCTGGTGTAGTGCAGTGTATAGGTTGGCCTATGTACACAGGGTGTCTCACAAGCTTCCAGTTGCACTGTCGCAGTGTATAGGTTGGCCTATGTACACAGGGTGTCTCACAAGCTTCCAGTTGCACTGTCGCAGTGTATAGGTTGGCCTATGTACACAGGGTGTCTCACAAGCTTCCAGTTGCACTGTAGCAGTGTATAGGTTGGCCTGTGTATAGGGTGTCACACAAGCTTCCAGTTGTACTGTAATAGTGTACGGGTTGGACATTATGAGTATGGACCATAAGTCTGTACTGAGTGGGAGGCGGTGGAGCCTATGCCGTGGCAGTTTGACCAAAGGCGTATCTCTAATGTTCCCCGGGGTTAGCACCATGCTGGAGTGGGTCATAAGACCGTTAGTACCACATAGATGGCTGTGGTAGATAGCGAGGTGGTATCGTATAGATTGCTATAGAAGGGGGTGAGGCAGTTCCATAGATATATCTGAGGTAGGGAGTGAGGCAGGTTCACAAATATAGATTCTGGTTGGTAGTACCATATAGATAAGTGTAGTAGGTAGTGAGGTAGTACCATGAATATAGCTGTGGTAGGTAGTGCTATATAGATAGCCATGTAGTGCGATGGTTGATGTCGTATAGATAACCGTGTCTGGTACTATGATAGTCATCACCATGTCGATTGGTGTGTCAGATCACAAGGTGGGTGTTTTGAATGATGAGGTATGGCAGTAAGCTAACACGTAAGGGAAGGTAACACAGGAATGGCGGTCAATACCATCTATTTCTTCTTCTTTTTTCTTGTCTTACAAAGGAAATTCGTGAATTAATAACAACACACAAAGATGATCAGAGTGGATTAACCCTTGCCTATGATGGTGTTGTTGTGACAGACAGATATTGCATGAGGTGTGAGGGGCTGGGAGCTCGGGTCGGGCGATGAGAAATGAGAGGATGGAGAGCTCTGGGTGGGTGAGTGATGAGTAATGAGGGGCTGGGAGATGAGTAATAACGAGAGGCTGGAGTGCTCGGGTTTCCTCATTTCGAGTTTGCTTCATATAATCAGCAGATGTAAAATGATCCAAGACTCACACACGTGTGTCTTGTGTGCCTCACCTCTCTCATTATAGACCCCCGTGTGGGTGTGGACGCCCATCTCCCCGCCACTGACCTCTCCTCCTCCTCCTCCCCCGCTGCCTCGCTGCAGGGTGTCCACACACACACACACACACACACACACACACACACACACACACACGTGCAACACATTGCAGGTTTTCCCAACACTTGGACTCACTAGTGAGGTGCTTGATGCTCAGACGTGACGATAGGGCGTGCTTAAATGGTCCTTTGTCGACCTGTTGTAGCTGGTCTGGAAATGCTATCCTTGTACTTAGACTGATCGAAGGCAGGACAGTGAAGTGTGAACGCCACTTGAGGAATGACCCATTCATTCTTATACTTTCCATTGTGAAGTGACGAATGACTGAGTATGTGGAGTGTATCCCACCAAATGGGCGAGACTTCTTTGGGCCTAAAGCCTTGAGGGGTCGACTAAGGAGAGGTTGGCACGAAACACTGTGTGGGGGTTGGGGTTCGGGGGGACCGAGGAGGGTGGCGGGCTAACCTGTTGGACCAAAGACTCGGGGGCGGCGGCGGCCGCGGAAAGATCCAGTGTCCCTTTAATTCCGCTAATTGTTGTTCCGACCACGTAGCCGTCACCCGCTGGCCGCCTCTCGTTTCACCACCCTCACTCTCCTCTCCCCGACCTCCACCCTCTCCTCTCCCCAGCCTCCAGCCTCTCCTCTCCCCCGACCTCAAGCTTCTCCTCTCCCCAGCCTCCAGCTTCTCCTCTCCCCACCCTCCGGCCTCTCCTGTACCCAGCCTCCAGCCTCTCCTCTCCCCGACCTCCAGCCTCTCTTCTCCCCACCCTCCAGCCTCTCCTCTCCCTCGACCTCCAGCCTCTCCTCCCCGACCTCCGCCTTCAGCTGTCTCTTCCTGCTCCTCCACCCTCACCAGGTCGTCCTCTACTTCCTCCTCATGCATTATACCCTCTACCGCTCCTTCACCTCCAGCATTTCCTCCTCCTCCTCCTCCTCCTCCTCCTCCTCCTCTGCTGGTGGTGCCCGTCTTACAGCAGCTGTTAATGCAGTTCCTCCTGTATACCAGTGCTGCTCTGAGTGCTGTTGCTGCTGTCTACCGTTGCTGCTGCTGCTGCTACTTAAATGTCGCTGTTGACTCTTGCTGGCGCTGCTGTTACGTAATTTCTACGTTGCTGTTGCTCTTGCTGATGCTGTTGCTACGTTGCCGTCGTTACTGCTGTTCTAGATTCACCTGTTGTTAATCTCGAGACTGCGGTTCTCACAGGCTGAGCACACGGGATCGCTCGAGCTTCACTCACCCGAACCCAGCATAAAGTCGCGCGCTCTCTCGTGACTGCTCCTCCCACTTTCTAATATTGCTCAGCGTGGGAGTGATTTGATGTCTTCCTCGGGACCTTAGATCTCGCGCCCGCCCGTTTATGTCTGCCGAGGGATGTTTGCTTACACCTCCGCCCTCAGCCCAGCCCCGGGGTAACAACTTGGGGAGGGAGGGAGGGCGTGAGGCGAAGGCGGCGGCGGCAGTGTGTGAGGGAGGGAGGGAGGGAAGGAGAGAGAGGGTCATGCATCACCCTAGCAGGTCTTCCGGCTCGACTTCCTCACTACATGAACGCTGACACTCTTATTTCCTGTGCCGGCTAGTTAGGCTGGAGTCGTTCCGTGCGGGTAGTTAGGTCACAGGGTCGTTACTTGGGTGCGTGTGTCACTGCCAGACTCGTGTGTGGGGATGGGTGGATGGGCCCTCCTGTCTGGAGGTATGTCGCCAGGACGTGCGGTGTGGCACTTCTGCACTGGCCTTGAACTTTTAAGACAGAGAGAGAGTTTTGTGTGATGCTATGTTTGATGCTTACGTACACACACACACACACACACGAAAGAGATGGGGCCCCACGAGTGTAAAACCCCCTCCCCGTACTGTATACATAGGTGATTACACACACACACACACATACACACACACACACACACACACACACACGCGCGCGCGCGTAGAAAATGGACCTACAGTGTTCTGTCGTCTCGTGTACCTATCTTAATCAAGACCAATTATTATTTTTTTTCATCATTTCCAGCGTCTAATCCCCTTCGTTTCTCGGCCCTGTCGCCAGAGCTCCTCTTCATCTCCGTAAATGATCGTGTGCTGAAGTCGTAATCCGGCTGCCTCGTATACTGGTGATGCCACTCGAGTAAGTGTTTCATCTCGCCTTCCCTTCCCTCCCTCGACTCGTTCTTCTCCTCAAGTGTGAACTCATTTCTTCTCTGGATTGATTCGGACCCGTCCAGCCCTGCAGAATGAGCAAGCGGCGACCACTTCAAATTCAGCATCGCCAGATGGAGACTATATCTCTCCCTACCTACAGGTCTCTCTCTCTCTCTCTCTCTCTCTCTCTCTCTCTCTCTCTCTCTCTCTCTCTCTCTCTCTCTCTCTCTCTCTCTTACGTACATGTCCTAACATCAGGTTCCCAAGCACCACAATAATCATCCACATGTTGGGCATAACCATTTATACCCTGCACACACACACTCGATAGTGTTGACACCCACACACCACCACCACCATCGTAAAGTCTGCTTCCCAAAAGCTGGATGTGTTCTATAATGTTGCACGTCTCTTCTTGTTCTTCTTCGTCTTCTTCTTCTTCGTCTTGTTCTTCTTCTTCTTCTTCTTCTTCTTCTTCTTCTTCTTCTTCTTCTTCTTCCTCTATATCTTCTTCTTCTTCTTCTTCTTCTTCTTCTTCTTCTTCTTCTTCTTCTTCCTCTATATCTTCTTCTTCTTCTTCTTCTTCTTCTTCTTCTTCTTCTTCTTCTTCTTCTTCTTCTTCCTCTATATCTTCTTCTTCTTCTTCTTCTTCTCCTTCTTCTTCTTCTTCTTTTTCTTCTTCTTCTTCTTCTTCTTCTTCTTCTTCTTCCTCTATATCTTCTTCTTCTTCTTCTTCTTCTCCTTCTTCTTCTTTTTCTTCTTCTTCTTCTTCTTCTTCTTCTTCTTCTTCTTCTTCTTCCTCTATATCTTCTTCTTCTTCTTCTTCCTCCTCCTCCTCCTCCCCCCTCTATATCTTCTTCTATATCTTCTTCTTCTTCCTCCTCCTCCTCCCCCCTCTATATCTTCTTCTATATCTTCTTCTTCTTCTTCCATATCTTTACCCATGATCAGTGATGGGTGGATGGGGTCCGACACTGATGCCTCCCCTCCCATCAGGGACGGACCGCACTGGGCCATGAGGCTCCTCCTCATTCCTCTCCCTCACTCCGCCTTAATTACTTGTACTGCTTGCTGCAGAGCTGTGTCTTCGTAGAGTGAGGCACGCCCTCTTGAGGAGGACAGTGTGCTGATTGGACTCCTTCAGTTTCTAGGATCTCTCTCTCTCTCTCTCTCTCTCTCTCTCTCTCTCTCTCTCTCTCTCTCTCTCTCTCTCTCTCTCTCTCTCTCTCTCTCTCTCTAAGGCCAGACCACCTCACTTGGACCTCATCTTCTGACTGTGTGGTCCCTGCATATCTGTGTAACTCTCTCTCTCTCTCTCTCTCTCTCTCTCTCTCTCTCTCTCTCTCTCTCTCTCTCTCTCTCTCTCTCTCCTCCCACACACACCCACCTCGTCTCGCTGAGAACCTCCTTCCCTCCTGTATACACATACATGATCCCCCGGATGTGACGTCTTACGAGTGTATTCTCCGAGACCCAGTTCTATAAATGCTCGAGGAGTGTCGGACGCACAATAGGGGAATGGATCACCTCGTCATGTTCCCAGCCTGGCTCACGGTGACTGCCACCACGGCACACCATACCGTCGCCCCTGGACTGGCGTACGCGCAGCTGTTGTCCTGTTACAGCTGTTGTCCTGTTGTCCTGTTACCGTTGCTGCTGCTGCTGGTGTAGCTGATGGTCCTCCTTACGCTGGACGACCATAGCTGTTGTCTCCTCCTCCGGGATTGATGTCTCACGACACTGTATTTCCCCTCCTCGTCCCTCCCTCCCTCCCTCGCTGGTGGTAACGGTCGTGTTGAAACTACCCTTGGTAATGGGCGTCACGTGATCGATAGTACGCTGACGTAGGGTTGTTAGCGCGAGAGTGGGAGGGAGGGGAAGAAGGGGGGGTAATAATGGTGGTGGGGGATGGAGGAGGAGGAGGAGTGTGTGTGTGTGTGTGTGTGTGTGTGTGTGTGTGTGTAGGGGGTGGGGGTAGAACATACTGGAGCGCCACAGGTGTATTATCAACCCTCGGTGAGTAGTAAGTACGGCAGGTTAATGTGTGATGATGGGGGCGCGGGTGGGTGGGTGGGTGGATGGACCAGGAGGGAGAGCTTCTCACGTTCTCTGCGGCTCCTGGTCCGTGACACTGTTTGGGGGGGAAGGCAGACACTGAAGTGTGGGTGGTGCTGCGAGTACAGTGTGTGTGTGTGTGTGTGTGTGTGTGTGTGCCGCGCTACCTACGAGGCATTTAGCCTCACACCAACCCCTAAGCCCCTTCCTTAAAGCTATACTTGTCGTAGTAAAGGAGATGGATGTGTGTGTGTGTGTGTGTGTGTGTGTGTGTGTGTGTTCTGCGCTGACGTCACACATACACACACTTCGTGGCGTAGTGGTTAACATTTCGATCGATGAACCTTACGGGCCCGTGTTCGAGTCTCGGGTAGGGCAGCCGGTTCAAAGGCAACACAGCTTTACATCCACCCCTTTTGGGGGAACCGGTCGATAAATGGGTAGGTAGCGTGATGGGGTTTACACCCTTAACGCACTCCCACTGCCACACCTCCCCACACACCCCCCTTTCACCGCCACACAGTGTCCCCCTCTGGTTCCTCATAACACTCGCCCTCTGTGTCAACTTAGAGAGTCCCCTCCTCACCAAACACCTCCACAAACAGCTTGCTCTCTCATCACTCTCCTGAAAGAACATGTCCCGTGGGATAGTAAGTATTAATAAATCCCCCTCGTCTCCCTCACCCGTCAAGACCTAACCTCCCTCACTCCCTCCCTCCCTCCCTCCCTCCCTTGAACCCTCCCCTCCTCCTCCTCCTCCCGGTCCCTCCTTGCCTGCCAGGCCCTGGAACAGCTGTCGGGTCTCGACCAGTGGTCCCAGGGCGTCGGTCGTTCACTTACCCTCATCGTTGAGAGAGAGAGAGAGAGAGAGAGAGAGAGAGAGAGAGAGAGAGAGAGAGAGAGAGAGTGTGTGGCGGGCAGTCGCTGCGCTAACGCCACCATCAGGCTCCCGGACTCCCTCAAGTCTCCCAACACTCTCCTCACCCTCGGACCTCTCTCTATCCTGGCGCTCCTTCAGCCTCCCGCCATTCCAGCTGCTGCTGCTGCTGCTGCTGCTGCTGCTGCTCTCAGACTAAAGCTGGCATTCCCTCCAGCTTCGAATCCTTCCAGCCTCAGTCAGGTTCCCCACCAACCGTATCCCCCCCCCCGCGAAGTCGTACACCTCGGCACTCAGCCTCCCTCACAGCTTCACGCCCTGGTCTTAATGCTGTTCATTACACTGAAGGACCTACCCCTCCCTCCCTCCCCCACAGGCTCCTGGGACGCTGAGGTCCTTAAACTTGGACGTCTCTCATTTCCCAGCCATTAACGGCAGCGCCCCATGAGCTGCACACCCACCTTCACCCGTCCCGCCTCACCCCCCACCACCCACCGGCCATCCTTCCAAACTCACTTAGATATCTCCTCAACTTCACCATTTATACCCCCACGTCAACTTCACCATTTATACCCCCACGTCAACTTCACCATTTATACCCCCACGTCAACTTCACCATTCATACCCCCACGTCAACTTCACTATTAATACCCCCACGTCAACTTCACCATTTATACCCCCCCCCACGTCAACTTCGCACCTTCTCAACTCTTCGTCCCCTCATCTTCGCTCCCACGTCAACACCTCCCCTCCTTTCCTCGCGACCCTACCCTCAACCTCGCAGGCCTCCCACTTCACCTCCTGTCAACCCCTAAACCTCCCCTCCTCTTCCGCTGCCTCTTACCTCCTCGTCCTTCACCCTCCATCCCACCCCCTTTATCCCGTAAACCTAGAAATATGTGGCCGTAACACATGTATATGTGAACCTGTTGTGACACGCGCTTCTTCCAGTGGCGGAGGGTCGCTCCAGCCTTAGCCAGACCAGACGTGTATCCCACTGCGGTGACCCGGATCAAGTGGTCACCGACCCCCATTATCCTAGCTTTTCCCTCCCTTATCTTTGGCCTCTCTCTCTCTCTCTCTCTCTCTCTCTCTCTCTCTCTCTCTCTCTCTCTCTCTCTCTCTCTCTCTCTCTCTCTCTCTCTCTCTCTCTCTTCCCTCCAACTCCTAGCGCCTCCAACACACCTTTCCACCTCTCGTCAAGTGTGTGTGTTCCCGTCCACCTTTTCGTACCAGCCTCCGAATAGTCTACCTCGGCGCCGTCCACCCTCCTCCGTGAGTTTCCCCTCCAGTGGTGGCCCAGTGGTGCACCGGGGCGTACTGCTGACCACGACGCCCTTGGTGGTGGTGGTGGTGATCGAGGCGAGACGAGTGTTGGGGGGGAGGGGGCGTCAGTTAGCAGGCGGCACCTACCTGCTGCTGCTGATGCTGCTCATGTTGCGCCAGCCGTCCCTACACACACACACACACACACACACACACACACACCCTGTCCACACACACACACACACACACACACACACACCCTGGCTCATGATGGGAGGCAGCTGGCTCACGCCTGCCTCATTTTCTTTCCCTCTCTGATCGTAGCTCCAGTATGGTGGGGACGAGTACATGGCCCCGATCATGGCCATCTGGGATGAAAGGTGAAATTGGTGGTGTAAGGATACACTGCAAGGATTAGTTTGAGCGCTTGATGTGTTTTTAAACCCGGATCTTGAGGTAGTAAGGTTGTAGGGAGAAGGAAGGACAAGGGACACAGAGGAAAAATTCACCACTTTGCTCCAAAAGGAGAGGAGGAAGTAGCATAACGGTCAGCCCTCGTGTGGCTGCTTCCCACACACAAACTATGGGAAGCAGCTTCCAATCGCAAGACGCGGACCTTCTTGTCTTAGGCGCTGGGACACGTGCAGGAAAGCTCATGAGAGAAGTGACCAAAATAATGCTTGTAGAACACAGAAAGGTAACAGATTCATTAGTAGGATGTGAAGTAAGTCCAGAGATACATGGGTAGAAATAGTTCTTTTGCACCGGTCAGTTTCACCAGGTTCCTGCCTACCCGTTTCCCATTGCTTCGTAGGTCTGAGAGATATGCTCAGTTTGAGAAGCAGGTGGAGTTTCGGAGTGAGGAGGAGAGGGAGAATGGAGTTGAATGTGTGTTAGAATGGGATCATTAGCGTCAGTAGTGAGAATAGGGTTACAAATTCAGGAAAAAACATCGTGGGACTGAAACCCTCATGGATATATATATATATATATATATATATATATATATATATATATATATATATATATATATATATATATATATTATAAGATATTCCATTGCGATATTCCAGTAAGCTTGTAATCTATCATACACGATGTTTTTCTGTGTACCATCAGTATCCTCACTTCAACTCGGTCCAGCTCACAAATCAACCTGTTCACAACATCAGGTTCCTCGGTGTTAGGACGACCGGGGTAATATCACCCGCCTTTCCTCGGGAAGACGAATATCTCATCCACCTGGTGATTAATAAGCAGATATGAAACAAAGGGAGTTCATTAAGGCGAACATTGATTCCCGTCGGCCCGGCTCACCGCGGGTCGTGTGGGAGCGCGTGACTTATTGCCGTCTGTACCCTCAGAGTGGTGCATGGCGTTTGAGATGGATATGAACCTAACAGTACAGAGCCGTGTAGTGAATGGGGAGACGTACGGCCACCAGCCTCGGTTACGCTGCCACCGTGGTATGAGGAATTCTAAAGTGAGGGAGATGAGGTAGAGCGCGGTGGAATGAAGAGTGCAAGGAAGGAGATTGTATGCAAAGAAGGAAGAGTCAGGAATAAGGTGCTGCATCTGAAAGAGAACACAGATAAACAGTAGTTAGTGAATGTAGCTGTGGTTTTACAACAGTCATTGGCGTCCGTATTAACCCATAGGGGAAATTATTGTTATTATATTCATAGGAAAACTTGAGGGTCATTAGTTTGGTTCGGTTGTTAACCTGGGTAATTGCTAGTTCAAACAGGGCGTAACCGGATGCCGGATAGACTCTCACTGTATGATGTGTTATCCCTCGAACCAGAGGAGCGCCAGCCTTCGTTTTCCTTCCATCGACCTCACCAGTTTTCATATTGTGTCACAAAACAGCCAGGGTTCACGTCCGGGTCAGAGATGCATGATCTGTTGAGATGTACAATGAGGACCAGGGAGTGTAGCGCCCTGAGGCGTGTCTGTGGAGGAGATAAGCAAGAGAAGTGTACCGTCTGGCAGTGAGTTACGGACGCGATACGGGCGCGAGTGTACCGTCTTGCAATGAGTTACGGATATGAGTGTACCGTCTTGCAATGAGTTACGGATATGAGTGTACCGTCTTGCAATGAGTTACGGATATGAGTGTACCGTCTTGCAATGAGTTACGGATATGAGTGTACCGTCTTGCAATGAGTTACGGATATGAGTGTAACGTCTTGCAATGAGTTACGGATATGAGTGTACCGTCTCGTAGTATCTTACGGAGTGTACCGTGTATGTAACTTCTTTGCAGTGATTTACAGAAGCAAGTGTGTACCGTCTGTGCATCACTCTACAGAAGCGGAAGGGGGGCACCGATGTGCACTGATTTACAATGGCAGGAGTACCACGGTCTGCGGTGATCCAGAGAGAAGATTCGAACGGGTGTTCTCGATCTCGAGGAAGGATTTCAGTTGTGGTGCAGAGAGCGGCGAATTCACCGTGCTCACCTTGCCCATCCTGCGGACTGTGGCGCACCAGAGGACACAGAGTGCACAGAAGGTCCAGGGGTTGGGCCACAGTGATCGAGTTACGTTACACAACCATTGAATTGTTCTAAAGAATTGGGCAACAGCGAATGACTTCTATAGCACGATGCATAGAAATTGAACTGTTTACGGAGTCTGAGCAACAATGATTATACCATACAACAATGTATATATGATATATAAACTGTTTGTAGTACGCGGGCTTACGGTACCATTTCAGATCTCTGAGGCAGGCCATTGTAACAGACGAAATGCAGGTGGAGAGGCTGGTGTGTGTGTGTGTGTGTGTGTGTGTGTGTGTGTGTGTGTGTGTGGGTTGCTGGTGCCACACATTCAGTTGGTTGAAGGTGTTGTCCGCTACAGCTGAAACTACTCGTTTGTGAGACTTGTAAGATTGTGTGAAATGGCTCATACACACGCGCCTCTCTCTCTCTCTCACTCTCTCTCTCTCTCTCTCTCTCTCTCTCTCTCTCTCTCTCTCTCTCTCTCTCTCTCTCTCTCTCTCTCTCTCTGTACACACTGGGTCGTACACACGGGGGCCGTACACATTGGGGCCGTACACACTGAGGTCGTACACACGGTGGGGCCGTACACACTGAGGTCGTACACACGGTGGGGCCGTACACCCGGGAGCCGTACACACGGGGGTGGTATACACGGGGCGGTCGTACAGTGGTCCTTGAAGGGGTTTCAGGCCCTTTTCCCCCGCCCTGCAGGTCGTGTGAACACGGGAGCTACGGCCCTCGTTCACCAGGCCTGAACCAACCCAAAACAGTCCGCAGGTTGGCTGCCTGTGTGTGTGTGGGGGAGCAGGGGAGCAGCAGCAGCCCTGACCATGGTCTGTAGGGGGTCCCTAACCACGCCCGGACCCCTGCCCTCTTCCCCCCTCCCCGGGGGGACACCCTAGCCAGGCCCCGCACTTTTGTTTGACATTGGATCGAAATTGGCCTCGTGTGCTGCCGGGCCCGGAGAGAGAGAGAGAGAGAGAGAGAGAGAGAGAGAGAGAGAGAGAGAGAGAGAGAGAGAGAGAGAGAGAGAGAGGTTGTTGTTGTGGTGGTGGTGGTGTGCAGGGCAGCTCAAGCGTACACGTCGACACTCGCTGGGGAGGGGGGGAGGGGGGGAGGTGACGATGGGGGGATGGATGATAAGGGGGGGGGAACTGGTGTGGGGTCGCGGGGGTGGAGTGGAGTGGAGTGGAGGTGGGTTTTCATTCCTGGGTTAGAGGGAGGGAGGTGGGTGAGGTGGGGTGTAGGGTAGGAATGATGCCTAGGCCCAGGGTGAGGGAGGAGGGAGGAGGGTGTAGCATGGATCAATTATTCACAATAACAGTTGGACGGTGTGGCGCTCACTCTTACCACAGGAAACGCTTTGGTGTGTGTGTGTGTGTGTGTGTGTGTGTGTGTTTGTGTAGGGTAGTACACCTGCTTGTATTACCACACACACACACACACACACACACACATCAGTGTTCCATGAAACACCCAGCAACTGTGGTGTACTGTAGCCAACACACACACACACACACACCAGAGTTCCATGACGCACCCAGCAACTGTGCTGTACTGTAGGCAACACACACACACACACACACACACACACACACCAGAGTTCCATGACGCACCCAGCAACTGTGCTGTACTGTAGGCAACACACACACACACACACACACACACACACACACACACCAGTGTTCCATGACACACCCAGCAACTGTGCTGTACTGTAGGCAACACACACACACACACACTTCTCTATATTCAGGAACAATGAACGTGTTGCCAGCACGAGCATCGTTGCCAATACTGAGTTGCCGCACGTGACCTGGACCTGTCGGTCTGGTAACGTGCAGCAGGTCCTCTGGTCACTTAGGGGGGGAAGAGGGGGGACCGACGGAGACCCCCCCACCCACCCACTCTCTGTGACCTCTGCCATCTCCCCCCCCCCAGCCCCGCCCCCCGCCCCACGATCACGGTAGGGGCGGGGGGGGCGTCGACGTAACCCACCCAGCGTTGCCGCCAGAACCACGTAACTGACCGAGTGGTCGTTAGCATCGGTAACGGCGTGAGTCACACACACCCTCTCTGTTATCGTGCGGTGTCTCCAACCCGTCGTGTATGGCATTGTCTTGCCGCAGGGCGAGAGAGAGAGAGAGAGAGAGAGAGAGAGAGAGAGAGAGAGAGAGAGAGAGAGAGAGAGAGAGAGAGAGAGAGTGGAGATTGCCCACATGATCTTTCCCTCGCGTGACTCGCGTAGGTACGATCTCGCTCACCAGTGAGTCGCATTTCATGTCCACCTGCTTAGCACGGGTGTAAGTGTTGGTCAGGCGAAAGGCAATGATTTAAAAACAAAAAACAGACTGAGATATGACCGTCCTTGTCCCTTGGCTGTGTCTTGACCCCACCACGAAATTGCCCCTCTGGATCTAAGTGGAGTGTTCCCTGTTCCCTCCTGTTCAAGGAACATCTAAGGTTACTGATTTGTAATGTTTGCATGTCTGACTATCATGTTCCTTGTGGCTACCGTGAGTTGGTGAAGTGTTCACGGTGTATGAAAGATGTGTTGTCTTCCTGTTTCTTTCTTTCACCTGTCGTATTTCTGTAGCGCTTGGGTTCTTAAACCTGTGGTCCTCAAAAAGATTTAAATCAATATGTAGGTGAATGAATAAGGGAATAGATGAATTAATAAATGAATAACTACATTTTACCATCTGTATTGTCTCTAGCGAGGGTTTAGGTGGTATTATTTTGTTCTGGATTGTGATTACAGACCCGATCTAACACTGTGGTATATGGTGACGATGGGCCACAAACACTGCTGGTGTCTGTTAGTGGTCCACGTACGTGAAAAGGTTCAGAACCCTTGCTTTAGTGTGCTCAAGGGTTAGCTGTCCTACTTGTGGCTATGTGGCGCTCTCTCTCTCTCTGCATCCCTAAGGAAAATGCTATGGTGCTCACAGACAGCGTAAGTCGTCCCCCTGTTCGTGCACTTACTGTCTCCTTCCTCATCTTGCTCATCCCATCATCATTTCTCCTTCTCCTCCTCCTCCTCCTCCTCCTCCTCCTCCTCACGTCAGTGCTCCTGCTGGTCCTGGGCTGCTAATCCCGCTCCTGGCGGCCCACTCAGCCGGTGTACAAGATATCCCAGACATGGTCGAGCCAGATCTCGTCTCGCTGACCTGCAGGAGCCCCTCCAGGGAGAGGCGATCCCCGGGGCTGAAGTGGTGACCACGATCCGCTTTTTCTTTTCATTTCTCGAACGAATGAAAAAAAAAAATTCTGTCATTTCGTGGCGGAAGTTGGAGAAAAATGATTTTATACTCGATAAGATTTTTTTCTTTTCGATTGTCATTACTTTTTACGTCACAGTGATGACTTTTCCCCCCCAGAACACTTACATGATGGCGACCCTTTTTTTTTTTTTCCTTTTCATGAACGCTTCGGTTGCCGTCGACCAACTGAAGCCACCATTTACGTGGTGGTGTTAGGGAGGGAGAGGCAACAGAAGACCCGAGGGTCCGTGGCGAGGTTAAGTGCACCTCCTAATTATTGTGGTGGGCATCACACACGCCATCTGTCACCACCGCTGGTTGTGGCAGGGTGGACACCTGTCACCACCGCTGGTTGTGGCGTGGTAGACACCTGTCACCACCGCTGGTTGTGGCAGGGTGGACACCTGTCACCACCGCTGGTTGTGGCAGGATGGACACCTGTCACCACCGCTGGTTGTGGCAGGGTGGACACCTGTCACCACCGCTGGTTGTGGTAGGATGGACACCTGTCACCACCGCTGGTTGTGGCAGGGTGGACACCTGTCACCACCGCTGGTTGTGGTAGGATGGACACCTGTCACCACCGCTGGTTGTGGCAGGATGGACACCTGTCACCACCGCTGGTTGTGGCAGGATGGACACCTGTCACCACCGCTGGTTGTGGCAGGGTGGACACCTGTCACCACCGCTGGTTGTGGCAGGATGGACACCTGTCACCACCGCTGGTTGTGGCAGGATGGACACCTGTCACCACCGCTGGTTGTGGCAGGGTGGACACCTGTCACCACCGCTGGTTGTGGTAGGATGGACACCTGTCACCACCGCTGGTTGTGGCAGGGTGGACACCTGTCACCACCGCTGGTTGTGGTAGGGTGGACACCTGTCACCACCGCTGGTTGTGGTAGGATGGACATCTGTCACCACCGCTGGTTGTGGCAGGGTGGACACCTGTCACCACCGCTGGTTGTGGCAGGGTGGACACCTGTCACCACCGCTGGTTGTGGCAGGGTGGACACCTGTCACCACCGCTGGTTGTGGCAGGGTGGACACCTGTCACCACCGCTGGTTGTGGCAGGGTGGACACCTGTCACCACCGTTGTTTTCCTGGTGATGGTGAGAACATGTGTTACATGGGGCTGTAGTGGTGGCGGCGGCGGGACCCCGAACATTCCACGTCAATAATTGATTGAGGAAGGTTAGCGGTCGCCGGCACTGGGGTAAATAGAGGCATTACCTTGGTTATGGGTAGACTTACCCCAACAACAACAACAACAACAACAAGGCTGACGTCATTATTCCATGAGTCTGAGGGACTGGAACTATTTTTACTTTCGCGTATATATACACACACCCGTGCGTCTCCTGTCGTAACACATGAGAGTGGATGACAGCTGAGGTGTTTGTCTACTTCCGGGTTGGGAGGGTCCAAGCGGGACTGCTTGTATTTTGGACAGTATTATCGTCGCTGGTTGATAGATAGATAAATAGATAGATAGCTATACAGTCGCCGGTTGACAGATAGATTGAGAGACAGACGCTGCTGGAGCGGAGATAGACAGACGAGGTGCCGTTTGAAGTAACCACCAGAGAAATGTATAGACTCATCCGGTAACAGTTAGCAGTATGGTGGCATACATCGTCTATTGGCCTGGGATAGGTAGACCTGTTCATACAGCCACACACGCACGCACACACCCTCACTCCTCCCCTGGTGGCGTGTGGCGTGTGTGTGTGTAGGTTCCCTTGCACCACACCCTCCGCGGCCGCACGCCCCACACACTGGCCAGGATCAGCAGCCGTGGTCGTATAATGACCCTTGACATCCTCCGCCCTACACTGCTCCTTATATTACCGAGGGATTCCACAGGCATCTGTAACCGAGTCGTGATGGGTACATGTCTTACTGAAATGTCTGTTTGATTTCGTTGATCTCTTGACGCCCTGATGGTCGCTAAGGCACTTAGAATATTCCATAAGTATTCCGGTGGTAGTTTGTGGGGTGAGGGTGAGTGAGTGGGGTACTAGGTAAGTGGATTTCCGACTTCGTTCATCAGTTGAAGGTACCTGATCCAGTCAGTCTAAAGGCCTTTCCAGGACGTTAGATCGTGGTCATGGATAATACGAGGAAGCTCCTCGTGCCTTCAGTTGTATATTGTCCCTGGCTGGTGTCCTGCTGGACTTCCAGCGCAGGTGGTAGTTTCCAGTGGAAAACTGATGCTCCAGCCATGCTAAACAGTATAGCTTTAATGGTGGTAAACAGTTACGTGTCGGGGAGTGGCCAGTGTGGCCTGCTCAGCGAGAGGCCCAGACTGTGTGGCTGGCTGGCTGGCTGGAGCCGTCCGTAGAGCGAGGAAGGTAGGGCCCCTGGAACAAAGGCCTGCTGCTGGGGTAACCAGTTGGTCCTTGAATATCGTACGTTCTTCATGCATCGTGACACCTGCTGGTGGAGGGGGAACATGGAGGAGCACCGGGGCAGACGATGAAGGAAGTTGTTATCATCTGAGGTTACAGAGAGGCTGAAGTGGGTGATGTATGTAGCTGTCCTTTGCATGATAAGCTCCATCATCTGTACATCCGTCATCGACTGTGAATATGTGACGCATTGATGGTGCTGAATGACCGGGTCTTCTGTTGTTGTTTTTTCTATGGTGTATTATTTCACTGGTGTGTGAGAAAACATACTCATTCTACGTCCAGACGTCGTACGTTTTAAGTGATGTTTCCGATACCTAAATCACCTCAACCTGTTTTCTATGATAGGTGTTATATATATATATATATATATATATATATATATATATATATATATATATATATATATATATATATATATATATATATATATATGTGTGTGTGTGTGTGTGTGTGTGTGTGTGTTTTAGAACATCATCACTACACACGCTTCCGTTTCACGAAGAAAACGCATCACCAGTCATGCACTGCCTGTTGGAGTCAGCAGCCATCGTCAAACACAAGATGCGTCATGACCACATCTTTGTCACCATGGGTCGCAGATGTAGTATGTGGTCGTAGAATTCACCTTCTCGCCTGGGGGGGGGGAAGCCGTCGAGGAATCTCCCTTGGCAATTGTACAAGTTTAGGCTCTGACGGCCTTCAGTGACCCCCTGCCAGTTGGTATGTACCTAAACCCCAACCCAACCACTCACTTGTGCTGCCCTCCCTCTCGTATACCCGGCTATCGCAGTACACGCAGCGATATTGAGCGATACCCGCCGACGGTAGTGGTCATCACCCGACCCCTCCCTCACCCTCTCTCTCTCTCTCTCTCTCCAAAAAAAAAGAAAAAAAGTTACGAATCAATACCATATCTGTACTTCTCTGACCAGTGGAGAGGAGAGGGGGGGGACACTGTCGTAATAACCTTTAGCTGTTGGTGGCCGTTAAAACCCACACACACACACACACACACACACACACACACACACACACACACACATACACAGCTGATCTGTCCGGTGAGTGCGGTGCCAAAGGCAGGTGATGACTTCACACGGCCTGCCACGTAATCACCCCAGTATAGGAGTGACCTCCACACATCCAACCAACACATGAACTGGGGAGGGAACAGTGGAGGAGATTTTGTGGGGGGAGGGAGCCGGCTTCCGGGTGGCACGTATTAGAATGCAGTGGAGGGAAGGAGGGAAGGAGGGAGGGAGGGAAAAGAGACCAGGAAATTATTCTTTAGGAGGGGAATTTCCCCATGGGGGAAACTGTCCAAGGATTGATGTAATTAGGCATGCCTGGCCCTTAGACGTGGTGCAGTGTGGATGGGTTGCCATAGATTAACACTGGCAAGGTTGTGCCGGCTAGGAAGGACGTGTGTGGCTTCACGTGCACAAGGACGAGGACGTGCATGATTTTTCATGACGAATGAGTCTACAGTTTTGTATGTAGCCTCTGGGGTGTTGTGATGGAAAGCGCGTTAGGCGTTTCACCGAACAATGACCACACGTGCTCACGTTGTGAACCTCCCCTCACACGTGCTCACGTTGTGAACCTCCCCTCACACGTGCTCACGTTGTGAACCTCCCCTCACACGTGCTCACGTTGTGAACCTCCCCTCACACGTGCTCACGTTGTGAACCTCCCCTCACACGTGCTCACGGTGTGAACCTCCCCTCACACGTGCTCACGGTGTGAACCTCCCCTCACACGTGCTCACGTTGTGAACCTCCCCTCACACGTGCTCACGGTGTGAACGACCCTCACACGTGCTCACGTTGTGAACCTCCCCTCACACGTGCTCACGGTGTGAACGACCCTCACACGTGCTCACGTTGTGAACCTCCCAGACGTCATTGCATTCATACACGTGGCATTCATCTATACATCCAGCTACAGTGATGAATTATTATACATGCATCATCGTCTCTTATACATTCATACATCATCACCTTCCTGGACCATGGCTGGAGGCTTCGTCCTTGATGTGGTTATTCATAACTTGTTATTCACGAGTGAAAATTTTCCCCATTACCTCAGTGATCAAAACATTCTCTCTCTCTCTCTCTCTCTCTCTCTCTCTCTCTCTCTCTCTCTCTCTCTCTCTCTCTCTCTCTCTCTCTCTCTCTCTCTCATGACTCATTCATCAGAGAGAACTCCCCTTCCCCACCCCACTCCACCCCAACCCCTTCCCCCCACTCACCCCATGTCATCCCCATTACCAATCAATAACCAGCACCTCCCCTTCCTTAAACTGCCCCGTAAGACATCACCCATCACTTATTCCCCAGTACATCACCTCATCGATTATTCCCTCCTCACCCTTCACTCATTAGGTATTCATGAGGGTGCGCTGGTAGTGTGTGTGTGTGTGTGTGTGTGTGTGTGTGTGTGTGTGTGTGTGTGTGTGTAGGCCACGCTCAGCCGTCTGCCTCCCTCACACACACACACACACACACAGAGGGACTGGGTCCACTATGCGTTGCTCACGCTGGCACTGCCTCCTTGTCCTCCTCTCTCCTCACCGTGTGTCATACCAGGGGCAGTGGGCGAGACGGGCGTGCATGAGGACCACAATGCTCCTTGCCACACAACGCCGTCTGCCGGGCCTGACCTGACCCTCACCCCCTCACCACCCTCATCTGCTCTGGCTATGATGACATTTTTCTCTGTAACGTTTGTGATATATTTGGTCCGCGGGACTCGGCGAGTTGGTCGTCCACTCGCGCCTGCTTTGTGTGGGCGGTGGCGATAAGGGTTCACGTAGACGTTCAAACACTAGGCTTCACAGGGGTGTTCGAGTCCCCCCTCCCCCCCCCCAAGCGTCATTGTTGTAAGTGGATTGTTTCCAGTGGGCAAAGATGAATGAACGAACCGCACAACAAATTACGTGGAAGGTGAACTGTTTACACTGACTGAGGAACAATATAATCGAATTATATTACGTGGTGTTATAGTAATTATACTGTTTACACCAAGGAACAATATAATCGTATTATATAACGTTGATATCATAGTAATTATACTGTTTACACCAAGGAACAATATAATCGTATTATATAACATGGTATTATAGTAATTATACTGTTTACACCAAGGAATATAATCGTATTATATAACGTGGTATTATAGTAAACATACTTTTTACACCGACTAAGAAACAATATAATCCGATTATATAACGTAGTATTATAGTAACCGAGCTGTTTACCACAAGGATCAATATAATCGGATTATATAACGTGTGAGCGAACTGTTTACGCTTGGCCAAGTTAGGTAGGATGTTAGGGAAGCACACATGTTATGGTCGTGACACGTTCCCCACATATCGTGTTCATACATATACATATCATCTCTCAATCCACTATATGTTCTGCAGTGGCCAGGTACGTCTTCCCGCAGAGAGGGAGGAGGGGTTAAAGAGTGGAGTCTTCACGCAGTGTTTACATCTCGTCAGTACAGTACAGGACGAACTTCCTCGAGGATGAGGCTATAATGTTTACTTTGACTTCATTGCATCGTGAATGCAGAAGACTGTGTCTGGTTCTGGCTGTGTGGTTGTGTGTGTGGGGAAGGTGCTCGTGTTAGCTACCAGGTGGACTCACTTACAGCCTTCAAATTATCGGGCAATTTAGCTTATTATTATTGTTATCATTATTATCATTATTTTAAGTATTATTATTATTATTATTATTATTATTATTATTATTATTATTATTATTATTATCTTTTTATTATTATTGTATCTTTGTTATTATTATTATTATTATTATTATTATTATTATTATTATTATTATTATTATTATTATTGTATCTTTATTATTATTATTACTAATACTATTATTTTATTATCATTATTATTATCATTATTTATATTATTATGTTGCTATTTTCTGTGAGTCAGAGACTGACGTAGAACGTTAGATATGTGTTTACACATAGAGATATTGGTCGTATTTGTAATTTGGGAAATAGTATGATTACACCAGCCTCATATATGATTACATTAGCTACACTGATGATTACACCAGCCTCATATATGAATACATTACCTACACTGATGATTACACCAGCCTCATATATGATTACATTACCTACACTGATGGTTACACCAGCCTTATATATGATTACATTAGCTACACTGATGTTTACACCAGCCTCATATATGATTGCATTACCTACACTGATGGTTACACCAGCCTTATATATGATTACATTAGCTACACTGATGGTTACACCAGCCTCATATATGATTACATTACCTACACTGATGGTTACACCAGCCTTATATATGATTACATTAGCTACACTGATGATTACACCAGCCTCATATATGATTACATTACCTACACTGATGGTTACACCAGCCTTATATATGATTACATTAGCTACACTGATGATTACACCAGCCTCATATATGATTACATTACCTACACTAATGGTTACACCAGCCTTATATATGATTACATTAGCTACACTGATGGTTACACCAGCCTCATATATGATTACATTACCTACACTGATGGTTACACCAGCCTTATATATGATTACATTAGCTACACTGATGGTTACACCAGCCTCATATATGATTACATTACCTACACTGATGGTTACACCAGCCTTATATATGATTACATTAGCTACACTGATGATACACCAGCCTCATATATAATTACATTACCTACACTGATGGTTACACCAGCCTCATATATGATGATTGCAGCAGCCTCATATATGAATACATTAGCGACACTGATGGTTACAACAGCATCATAATGATTACAACAGCTTCATATATGATTACATAAGCGACATAATGGTTACAGCAGCCTCGTATATGATTACATTAGCGACACTAATGGTTACACCAGCTTCATATATGATTACATTAGCGACACTGATGATTACAACGGCGTCATATATGATGATGACAACAGCGTCAGTGATGGATGGTTCTGCCAGCGAAACTGGGACTCGTACAACAGCCCACTTACTGAACCTTTTATTACACCATTAACCTACAAATACTCCAGCGTTACTGACATAAAAAAAACAACCCCAAGCAGTTGTGATTTTCTTGTTGTTTTTGTGTCAGTACCCTTGTAATCATGGTAACGTCCACGGGGTTTTAACGACGTGTACTATGTTCGCTTTCCCCCGCCGCTCGGAGGCCCTCGCGCCGAAGATGATCGTGACGTCACGGAGGATGCCATCTAGCGCTAATCTATTAATTTTCTTTTTTTTTTTTTTTTAATACCACGTTTGTATCATCGATAATGGAAGATGTCTCGTACATTCCGGTCTTAGAAGTAATTTTAGATAATGATCTTTCCCCTGGTCGATAGCCGGATATGGGTAAATAGCGGCGTAAATTGTGTTTATGTAAAAATATGTTGAGAATGTTTACATTGTGGCAAGCGTGGCGCCATGAAGGGTTTGGTTGTTCGTAAAGTAATAAGATATTAAATGTCTCGAGTCTGCCAGTAATTGTAGCTGTTTATGAATATGCATGGAGGTGGTTTACGACCTTTGAGGCTCCAGGTCGAGCAAAGCGACGGTTGTGAGGGAAGGGAATTCGGTTATGAAGTTCCTGGTAGTGAAAGAAGGGAATGCATCGCCGATGTGACTGGTTGTGAGGGAAGTGAGTCCGGTTCAGAGGTGGCTGGTTGTGAAGGAAGGGACCTAGTATGGTTGTGAAAGCAGGGAATCCGGTATCAAAGTGACGGATCGTGAAGGAAGTTGGTACATATTCCTGTTGTAGCTGTTTGTGCATGAAATAACGAAAGCAGTTCTCCAGTTCACTGGTTGTGAAAGAATTAAATCTGTCCTTGAAGCGACTAATTGTAGATACGTTTATTGAATGCGGTTCACGAATAACTCTTGGTGAATGAAGTAAAGTGGTTGTGATGGAAGTAAAATCGGTGTGGAAGTAACAGGATGGGAGTGAAATAAAGTATAATTTCTACTTGAGATGTTGATGAAATACAGCAGACTCCGACATTATTGGTTGTGAATGAAGTATTGCTGAACCCACAGTAGTTGTGAATGAAGTATTGCTGAACCCACGGTGGTTGTGAATGAAGTATTGCTGAACCCACAGTGGTTGTGAATGAAGTATTGCTGAACACGCAGTGGTTGTGAATGAAGTACTTCGGAACCCACAGTGGTTGTGAATGAAGTATTGCTGAACCCACAGTGGTTGTGAATGAAGTATTGTTGAACCCACAGTGGTTGTGAATGAAGTATTGTTGAACCCACAGTGGTTGTGAATGAAGTATTGCTGAACCCACAGTGGTTGTGAATGAAGTATTGTTGAACCCACAGTGGTTGTGAATGAAGTATTGTTGAACCCACAGTGGTTGTGAATGAAGTATTGTTGAACCCACAGTGGTTGTGAATGAAGTACCGCGGAACCCGCAGTGGTTGTGAATGAAGTACTGCGGAACCCACAGTGGTTGTGAATGAAGTATTGTTGAACCCACAGTGGTTGTGAATGAAGTACTGCGGAACCCAAAGTGGTTGTGAGTGAAGTAAGTATGGTTGTGTGCCACAGTGATTGTGAATGGAATAAAAAGACGACTGTGGCTCCACGAATTGTCCCAGACTTAACGCATTTCCTGTGCACGGTTAGGGTACGACCCTACCTCGAGCACGACGGTACGACCCTCGAGGACGACCTTACAACTCCTGGGTAGGGTGGATTTGGCCTTTGATCTGTCTCTCATCTGATGAGAAATTCAGGCAGCATATATATATATATATATATATATATATATATATATATATATATATATATATATATATATATATATATATATATATAGATAGATAGATAGATAGATAGATATGTATGTATGTATATATATATATATATATATATATATATATATATATATATATATATATATATATTTTTTTTTTTTTTTTTTTTTTTTTCTTTTTTCGTACTATTCTCCATTTCCCACGTCAGCGAGGTAGCGTTAAGAACAGAGGAATGGGCCTTTGAGGGAACATCCTCACGTGGCCCCTTTCTCTGTTCCTTCTTTTGGAAAATTGAAAAAAAAAAACGAGAGGGGAGGATTTCCA